>NC_136264.1:3065055-3220055 GCF_964187855.1 Myxine glutinosa | reverse complement strand
GTGAGGTGTTTTGGATTACATGGTGGTGAGGTGTTTTAAATTTGGTGGGGGTGAGGTGTTTTAAATTACGTGGTGGTGAGGTGTTTTAAATTATGTGGTAGTGAGGTGTTTTGATTTACGTGGTGGTAAGGTGTTTTGAATGACATGGGGATGAGGTGTTTTGGATTATGTGGTTGTGGGGTGTTTTGAATTACGTGGTAGTGAGGTGTAATCGTCCCAAACTTCCAGTCTGCACCTACCCCTCCCGTATGTATGTGCTGAGGGGTTCTTTTTTGAATTTTATATATTTTTTCAACCTAAATTGCTTATAAAAATGTAATATCACAAACACAACAAATAAATTTGTGCAAAATAATTGTTTGTATTATGACTGGTGTAAATCATGACAACACAGTAACACAGGTACAGTCATTATCCTCAGCTAAAATAAGCCCGTTCCTCAGTAATGACGCTTTGTGAGGTGAGCGTAGCGAGCCGAGCCAAGCTGGTATATATATATATATATATATAAATATATATTGCATAAAATCCAGACTTTTTCCACCTTTATTTACACATCGTAACCGACAACTTCCAAATGAAAAATAAATTCTACAAATTTCAGAAAATTCATTAAAAATACAAAAATAGAATATCTTGGTTGTATAAGTGTCGACCACCCTGAGTTAATACTTGGTGGAAGCACATTTGACAGCAATTACAGCTGTGAGTGTGTTGGGAGGGGTCTCTACGAACTTTACACACCTTGATTGGGCAATATTTGCCCATTTTTTTGTACAAAACTGTTCACGCTCAGTCAAGTTGCCTGTGGAGCGTTGAAGGACGGCAATCTTCAAGTCATGCCGCAGATTTTTGATTGGATTTAGGTCTGTGCTTTGACTGGGCCACTCAAGGACATTTATATTGTTACAGACGTGGCTTAGATGTTATTTACCGAGCGGTTTTGGTATGACCACGTCTGCACAAGTTACCCGATTATACTCGAACGTTGACTAATCGCGCTACGCTAGGTCAATAAAGGCAATAAAGGAAAAGGACACACGGCTGGGTTTCAAATGACACGACACCCAGGGTTCAGTTCTCAAGACCTCCGGAGGAGGTTATATTAAGGCGGAAGGTTAGATTACAACTACAAGAGGTACAGCATAGAAAGACAAGCACTTAGACACACTCTTATATTATTCCCAACAGACGACAGATAAACGGGACAAAAGGCTGACTCACACGGGGTTTGATGGCTAGGAAAGGCAGGATCGATGGCTCCAGGTGCACCTGGGCTCAAAGGTCAGAATCGACTCGGTCCGGTCCAGAGATGCGGGAAGGTCACAGCGCTCGGAGATGGTGACTTGTCTGCTCAAGCTGGGGGCGCATCTGACGTCACGTCCGCTACGTGGCCGCGTATATCCGGCGGGGAGTGACACGCCCTCGGCTCGTTAGCTCCGCCTCGTGGAATCGGCACGTTGCTTCTCATTGGGTGCGTGCGGGGGGTTTACCAGGCTCCGCCCTTGACGAGGAGCTGACAGCCAGCCCCTTTGTGGTAACCCCGTGGAGCGCATGGTCTGGAGCGCATTGTCAATGGCGGCTAACCGAGCCGGTGTGATGACGCACACTCCCCCGGTGCAGCGTCGTTGTTGTTGTAATTGTTGTTGTAGTTGTAGTTGTAGTTGTAGTTGTTGTTTGGGGAAGAAGATGGAAGGAGGTATGGGAAAGGTCCTAAACTCACTACTGGTGCCATATAATCACATTCTGGTGCAACGAAGAGTCAGAATTAATGGAAAGGAGTCCTTAACTGACATAGACTAAGAATAACTAGCAAGATGTCCGAAAGTTGTCTACGTGAGATGCGGTGGACCTGGGCACGACATTTAATGGGGGAAAAAGGGGAAGGTCGGCTCTACTGATTGTTGTTTACAGACAATGGGACTAGGGAATGGGGGATTGGGGATAGTTGGGGAGTATTGGGGAAATAGGGGAATATTTACAAGCGGATATGGAGGCCAAATTCCATATTCGCAACATTGCACCCTTCTCTACCCTCGGGGCGTCCCGACCCGATAAATTTTTACCTACTTTAGTGTGGCACGCAATGTAGTTCCCTCTACTATTAACTCTACCCTGAGTGCGACAGTTTTACAGATATTCACAAATGAGTAAATATGTCCCCCTGCGACGTTGCACCCTTCTCCTCACAGAAACACACCCACAGGATAACCGAATCCGGAAAGAATTCTCAAACTAAACATACAGCCGGTAGGGAGCATTATTTACACAAGACTACGCTGATATTTACACTACGATCCAGGACCTGTTTTTGGAGGAACACATGCAGATGTTATGCATAGAGAGAGCACGCATGCTAGCATCGATACACCAACCCACGAGTGCTCTGTGGCCTACGGCCTTTAATAACGTGCAGAGCACCCTTTCCAAGCATCAAGCACCACCCCATCACACAGTGAGCACCATCCGGTGCACCAATAAAGTGTTTATGAATCATTGTGTGGTGTCGCAGCCGGCCGCTGTTCTGCCGCTGGTCTTGCCTTCGTGTGGTGCACTTGGCCTTCTTACTTTTTTTTCAAAAATAAAGAAAGGCGCCAACCGCGTCCATTTCTCTATTGTGGCCGTCAGGGGGCCAACTGTTAGTGGTTCACCTGTTTGGCATAGGTGCCACGTTGACCCATAGGTCCATCCATGGGTGGTGCTTGGCCGCAAAAGAACTGCGGTCCATTGTGGGTGGCCACAAACATTGCGGTCCATATGGTGTATCGATCCAAGCAGCAAGCAGCGAAAGTGCAGGCCCACAACTGCGAAGCCAGCACCTCTCTCTCCTCTCTCTCTACCCCAAAGCCAGATCCTCGGAGGTGGGAGACAAAAGAAGAAGACAAGTGAGTAAGGTGGTAAGGGCGCAAAAGTGCACGCAATACAAGGTGATGCACACTGGGGGCACATGGGAACCAGGTGAGACAGGTACGTTCCTACCGTACGCCCCCCCCCCCCCCACCAGGTAACCTACATGGCCCCTCCCTTACCCCTTACTGTATCCACAAAACACAACACTACCCATAAACATCTACTTTACAAATCAACAAACATCCCTACTGTCTTCCCCGTTCCTCCCATAAACCAAATTCGTCTTCTCTCCCTCCTAACCAATCAAATTTGCCATTTTCAACTTTCATCAATATTTGCCATCTCCAACTGCACATCAAAATTTGCCATCACCAATTCATCATCAGTCCCTCCTAGGGAGGGAGAGATGGAATCACCCCAATGTCTCATCCACGTCGTGATGCGTCTCACAAATCCACAGCAATCTCATTTCCTGCAACAAAACAAAGAAAACACAGGTGTGGAGTCATCATCATCACCACAGGTAAGTGGCTGCGTATGGTGCGACAGGTTCATCAATCCTAACTATTTCCTAAATGACTTTAACAACTTTACACTACCCGGGGTCTTTCTCCGGCCAAACCATTGGCCCTCTTACACTATGGGTTCTAAAAACCAATTCCCATTGGCCAACTGTGGTGCTTTTCAATTTGGGGTCTCACTCCCCCGATTCATCTCCCGGTGCCCTCGCACAATTTCTGGGCTGTGGCGTGTACCTCTCCCAGTGGGTCTACCCACCTGCACACCTCCACCACTGCAGTTGCCTCCGAGCTTACCTGCTCCTTACCCTAACCTAACTACCTTGGGAAGGCCCTCTGGCGCTCTCCCCACTCGGTGCCCTCTCTGGCACTGGGCTACCCGATCCACACCCGGGATCCTCAGGCACCCACTCACAACTACCGGCTCCCAGAGCCCACCTGCGGCCTCACCTGACCGACATCCTCACAGTGGTGGAGTGCCCAACCAACTACACACACTAACAGGCTACACGCCCAGCCATTTCCACAACACTAATGCACCCATTCACAACACCATTCTGCAACCGCACCACAAATGCCAATATCCAACCACAATTTACCTACACCCTCTACCTAACACTTACACTACCCGCCCCGGGTACTCGTGAAAGGGGTCCACTCTTCCCCCATCCACACCTTCGCACCATGCACACCACTCCGTACCACTTACTCCAACTCTCTCCACACACCTGTACTGGCACACCTGTGCTCTCACACCTGGTGCCACCTGCACCCTTCTCTCCCCAAGCGCATTCGCGCTGATCCACAACACTCATTACTCACACACTGCTCCACACACCTGTCCAGTTGCACACCTGTGCAATCACACCTGTTCAATTCTCACACACACGGCATCATCTCAGCTAACTACTCCCTTCTGAAACTTGCGCTTCCCAGTCGTCCCTTTAAACTATTGCGCTCCCTCGTCATTATCATCCACACTCATCTACCTGCGTCCCCACTACAGGTATCAGTCACTAACTAAACTTAACGTTACCTAATGTCAATCTCTTCTAGATCCCTACTAATAACCTAACCCACCCGGGCTAGTTTCCACTGCCATCAACCCCATAAGCTATTGCGCATTTGCCCCACTTCTGTGAGGGATGGTGGATTTGCCATCCCACCACATCGGGGGTCTCTCTCTACCAATTTTGCACATCAAATTTCAACAAATTAAAAATTTGCCAATCACTGCCCATCATCTGCCAATCACTACTGCCAATCCCTTGCCAATCATCAAATTTTGTTTTTCTCTAATTTTGGGTCCAAAACACTAACCTCATCACCCAGTCTACTCACTAATACCTCTCGGTGCGCCAATTCCCGTCCAAAGCCCGGCTTTGTAAAGCCAAGCCATGAATGCGGGTTGTTCTGTGCCAGCGGCTGGATGCGTCCGGCACTCGGTGCAGGGACGGGGGCTTACCCGGGCCGAGATCCCACGCACCACCTCGGCGTGGAGCCATCCCATGTCCCGATCTCGACCTGCCGGACTGCCTCAACAAAAAGTGGTCGCCATGACGACCCTTTCTATCGGGCTGCCCGCTCCGCCTAGTGGAGCACGGACGCGGCCGTTCAAGGCGAGGCCCAGCACGCACCGAGGGCCCGATTCGGCTATAAGTCGTTCTAAACTCTACCCCGTCTAACGTCGATGCTTCACCTGGACGCTTACACCCCGCAGCCCGTTCCTTGCTCACACATCCAGCCGTGCCCATGCTCCTCGTACCTTTCCTTACACACCCAGGTACACCCATTCCACTCACAGCCTTGGTCACACACCTGACCACCGAACACTTTGGCACACATTCGTTGCTCGCACACCTCACCAATACACCTCTTCGCGCCCCCTCCTCGGTCACCTCCTCTGTGACAATCACAGGTGTGCTCTCATTCGCACACCCAACCACGTGCCTCACCACCAACTCCAGCGTGCATTCCCACTCACGCTCTACCATTCCAGGTGTGCATCCTGCCATCCCAGGTGTACATCCTCGCTCACCTGTCACAACTAACTCACGCTCCATGTCACTCTCACTACTTTCACCTCCATTCCTGACAGCGCACTCACCCTTACTCTTGACAGCGCACTCTTTCCTCATGCACCTGTCCGTCACACACCTTTCTCGCGCACACTCTCCCGTTACACCCTCTGTAACACTCACCACAGGTGGACACTCTTCCTTACTTCTGACAGCGCACTCTTTCCTCATGCACCTGTCCGTCACACACCTTTCTCGCGCACACTCTCCCGTCACACCCTCTGCAACACTTACCACACCGCGCTTCCATGTGCCCCCTCGCACACGCGCTACGACCGACTCACTCTCGCCAGCACCCTCACTACTCCTTGGCACGCACTTTTTCCTCACACACCCCAGAGTCGGACTTTCTCGCACACCTCCTCTTTCGCACACCAGACCTGTCGCACACTTCACCAACGGCCTCTCACGAACACCCGGGTCTATCTCGACCCCCAAGCTTCTTAAATCCCCTGGCGCATCATACGCACGACCATATTGGTCACCACTTACACCGGGTCCTCTTCCTCATTCGCTTCTCCTCCATCACCTGCGAATCCCTCATCTGGTTAATGAGCACATCATCACGATCCAAACACAGACTTTGGACCAATTCTTTTATCTCCTCTTTTATCTCTTTCTTATCCCCTCTCCGTCGCTTCTTAATTTCGCTCATCCCTTCTTCCACTTCTTCTAATTTGTGCTTCACCTCTTTTATTCCCCGGTACGTCTCCTCAAGCTCATCCTCTAAGGCTACCTTGACCGTTTCCATGTGCGTCCTCACCTGCCGGTCCTTCGTCTCCATAACCTCTATCACCTCGTCCAGCCTCGTTGTCAGTCCCTCACGTACCATCTGACATTCCCTCTTTGTCGCTATCAAGTCGTTTTTTATGTCGTTTTGTGTCGCTTTTAAACCTCCTAATACCGCAGTGTTCCTTTGAACCTGCTCCACTAACTCCGTTTGTCCCACCGTCAGCTGCTCCACCTCCTGCGTCAGGTCCTCTATGCCCCCTTGCAATTTTACAGTCCCCTTTCTCACCTCCTTCTCCATGTGCTCCTTACAGTGCCTCACCTCCTCGCGCACTCCTCCGACCTCCTCACTCACTCCTCTTCTGATCTCCTCTCCCATCACTTGCATCTCCTGCCCAGATGCCATCCTCATCTGCTCCATTTCCTCCCTGTGAGCATCCAGTTTGGTTTCTACCCCCATTCTGACCCCCTCTATCTGCTGCCCCATTTGTTTAACTTCCCTTTCCGCTTGGTCCCTCATGTCCCTCAATTTGCCTTCCATGGTGTTTTCTAACCCCTCTAACCCTTTTTGCATCCCTTCCATTTGATTCTCTTGAGCGGCCATTCTGTTTTCTACCCCCATTAACCCCTCCTGTATTTCCCCTAATCTATCGTCTAATTTCCCAAATTTCATGTCTAATCCCTTAAAATTATTGTCTAATCCTTCTATTCTACTCCCTAACCCTCCGATCTGGGCCCCCATCCTTTGTTCTAACTGTTGGCTATTGGCCCCCATGTCCTCCCTCAATTTCTCGCTATTGGACCCCATCTTTTGTTCTAACCGTTCGCTATTGGCCCCCATCTTTTGTTCTAACCGTTCGCTATTCTGGGCCATAAGGGCCTTCATTTGTATGAAAAACAAGTTCAAATCCACCGGCGGCGCTGCCACGGTCGCGGGCGCGGTGATCAGCGAGGCGCCATTTTGCGCTCCCGCAATGTCGGGCACAACGACGCTATTTTGTGCGTCTGCTACCCTCGCTGCTTCGCTCTCCTCCTGTCCCTCATGTCCCTCAATTTGGTCCTGGACCGACCCTGCCTCACTCTCCCCTACCGGACCCCAGCTGTCTTGGTCTGCCATAGCGCGACTTTCAAATTTCGGGTTTTTATACAACAAAACAAATTTCGGCCGTTATAATTTCGTCGAGCGCAGTAAACGCGCTCTGAATCGATTCTCCCTCCCTGGTTTGGGCCTAACAACGCGCGGGAAACGCGCTCCGAATCGATTCTACTTGTTACAAATTTGGGCCTAATAAATTTAGTCCCGGGTTCGAATCCCACTTCTGACACCAATTGTTACAGACGTGGCTTAGATGTTATTTACCGAGCGGTTTTGGTATGACCACGTCTGCACAAGTTACCCGATTATACTCGAACGTTGACTAATCGCGCTACGCTAGGTCAATAAAGGCAATAAAGGAAAAGGACACACGGCTGGGTTTCAAATGACACGACACCCAGGGTTCAGTTCTCAAGACCTCCGGAGGAGGTTATATTAAGGCGGAAGGTTAGATTACAACTACAAGAGGTACAGCATAGAAAGACAAGCACTTAGACACACTCTTATATTATTCCCAACAGACGACAGATAAACGGGACAAAAGGCTGACTCACACGGGGTTTGATGGCTAGGAAAGGCAGGATCGATGGCTCCAGGTGCACCTGGGCTCAAAGGTCAGAATCGACTCGGTCCGGTCCAGAGATGCGGGAAGGTCACAGCGCTCGGAGATGGTGACTTGTCTGCTCAAGCTGGGGGCGCATCTGACGTCACGTCCGCTACGTGGCCGCGTATATCCGGCGGGGAGTGACACGCCCTCGGCTCGTTAGCTCCGCCTCGTGGAATCGGCACGTTGCTTCTCATTGGGTGCGTGCGGGGGGTTTACCAGGCTCCGCCCTTGACGAGGAGCTGACAGCCAGCCCCTTTGTGGTAACCCCGTGGAGCGCATGGTCTGGAGCGCATTGTCAATGGCGGCTAACCGAGCCGGTGTGATGACGCACACTCCCCCGGTGCAGCGTCGTTGTTGTAGTAATTGTTGTTGTAGTTGTAGTTGTAGTTGTAGTTGTTGTTTGGGGAAGAAGATGGAAGGAGGTATGGGAAAGGTCCTAAACTCACTACTGGTGCCATATAATCACATTCTGGTGCAACGAAGAGTCAGAATTAATGGAAAGGAGTCCTTAACTGACATAGACTAAGAATAACTAGCAAGATGTCCGAAAGTTGTCTACGTGAGATGCGGTGGACCTGGGCACGACATTTAATGGGGGAAAAAGGGGAAGGTCGGCTCTACTGATTGTTGTTTACAGACAATGGGACTAGGGAATGGGGGATTGGGGATAGTTGGGGAGTATTGGGGAAATAGGGGAATATTTACAAGCGGATATGGAGGCCAAATTCCATATTCGCAACAATATTTTTGTTCCTCAGCCACTCCAGTGTAACTTTGGCTGTGTGCTCCGGGTCATTGTCATGGTGAAAGGTGAACTTCCATCCCAATTTCAGCTTTCTTGAGAAGGGCAGCAGGTTTTCCTCCAGGATTTTCTGTATTTTGCTCCATCCTTTTTCCCTTCTATCCAGACAATTGCCCCAGTCCTTGCTGATGAGAAACATCCCCATAACATGATGCTGCCCCCACCATGCTTCACAGTAGGGATGGTGCTCTTTGGGTGATGTGTTGTGTTGGGTTTGTGCCAAATGCAACATTTTGCATTTAGGCCAAAAAGTTCCATCTTGGTTTCATCAGACCGCAAACGTTTTGCCTCATGGCTTCAGAATCTCCGGATTGTTTTTTGTATACCTCCAAATGGGAGTCAAGGTTAACTTTAATTGAGTATTGGCTTCGTTCTTGCCACCCGACAGTACAGGCCAGACTTGTGGAGTGCTTGGTGCATTGTTGTCACATGCACACAGTGATTGTCTTGACTGTATTCCAAGGGATATTCAAGGAGTTTGAAATATTTTTATACTGATCCCCTGATCTGTGCCTCACCACAACTTTATCCCAGAGGTATTTTCAAAGCTCCTTGGTGCTCATGGTTGAGTCTTTGCTGTGGAATTCACTACCTTGCAGAAGAAACCTACAGGAACAGCTGATTTTATTCTGAAATAATCAGAATTGTGACAATTTAACACAGGTGGAGGCCAATTAACTTGGTGTGTGATTTTGAAGGTGACGGGTTACACCTGAGCTAATTTACAACTGTTATTATAAGGGGGTGGACACTTATCCAACCAAGATATGCTAGTTTTGTATTTTTAATTAAATTTCTGAAATTTGTAGAATTTGTTTTTCACTTGGAAGTTGTGGTTTATGATGTGTAAATAAAGGTGGAAAAAGTCTGATTTAATTCAATTTTATACCAGTCTATAAGCATAACAAAAGGTGAAAATTTTGAAAGTGGGTGTAGACCTTCTATAAGCACTGCACATATATATATATATATATATATATATATATATATATGTATATATCTATATATATATATATATATATATATATATATATATATATATATATATATATATACATATATATATATATATATATATATATATATATATATATATATATATATATATATATATATATATATATATATATATATATATTATATATCTTATCTCTATATTATAAAAGAAAGTTTTTGTTTGTTTGTCTACGCAAGCTAATCTCCTGAACGGTATGATAGGAGGAAACCTCTAATACGAAAAATGTCGGGACGGGCCCCGGGAAGGTTTAGGCTAGGTGGTGAGGCCGGTTGAGGCCGCTTCGGCCGGGCCGGGCCCATTTCACAATTAAAAGCTGAGCTGAATTATAGTAGTCATTCTTCTACGGCCGCGAGTAAAAGCTGAACTATAGTAGTAAATTCATTCAAAAAGAACCCAAAAATGTCGGGACGGGCCCCGGGAAGATTATAGACTAGGTCGCGAGGCAGGTCGAAGCCGCATCGGCCGGGCTGGGCCCATTTCGCAATTATAAGCTGAGCTGAATTATAGTCGTCAATCTTCTATGGCCACGAGTAAAAGCTGAATTATAGTAGAAAATTCATTCAAAAATAACCCGGGCAATGCCGGGTGCTTTCAGCTAGTATATATACAGACTTGGCATTTAATATGGAATTTTTTTTTTTCTTGACTTGGGTTTACTTTCTTAACTCAGTATATCAATCTGGTGAGTTTCTTTTACACTTTGGTGATTTATTTGTTAAAAGAACCATGTCACTGATTGTCTGTCGCAGCAAGAAGTCAACAACAGGATTATATCACAGGTGGCGTGGCAAAATGTACGGACAGGTGCATAAGATGATTGGCTTCACAGTCAGGTATACAAGGGTTGTTGCGTTCTGTATTAGTGGAAAACAACTGCTGCACGTCTCCAAAAGTTATTGCCGCTTCCTCTGGAGATGGTCCGTCAACTTGACAATGCTGTTTGTCATGGAGTGGTGGCTTTACGAAATTACGGCATGAAACAGCGTGCTATTGTTCGGCAGTATGGCATCACTCAAGGTCAGGTGTCAAAGATCCTGAAACGAAATGCTCAGAGGGGTGTCCCTACCCCAATACCGCGGCCAGGACGTCCCCGGAGAATCACAAGGAGGGATGATCGCCAGCTGCACCGGTTAGTCCACAATGGCCATACCAAGTCAGCTAATTGGCTTAGGGCTGAGTGGCAGAAACTGACAAATGTGCCTGTATCCAGAAGGCGAGTCAACCAACGACTGGTTCAAGCAGGCTCTCGTGCCAGGCGTCCCCTGAGGAAGCCACGCCTGTCCAGACAACACCGCCAGCGCCGATTGCAGTGCGCCAGAGAGCACCGTCAATGGCAGCCAGAGCACTGGAATCACGTGATCTTCAGTGACGAGTCTAGATTTCTGGTCTATCGTCAAGATGGCCACGTCCGAGTGCACAGACAAGTGCATGAAGCCCACAACGAAGATTGTATAGTGCCAAGAGTCCAAGCTGGAGGTGGTGGGGTGACCGTTTGCGCTGCTTTTCATGCAGGGGGCAAAACTGACCTGGTTGTTCTGAATGGAAACCTGAACCAGTTCAAGTATAGGGCCATTCTGGAAGAAACATTGCTTCCATTTGCTCGTGCAGCCTTTCGAAGAAACTTTGTCTTCCAAGATGACAATGCACGGCCTCATCATGCTCGCATGATCCAACACTTTCTTGCTGACCGTGGTGGAGAGCATATGGAGTGGCCTGCCATGTCCCCAGATATGAATCCGATAGAGAACTTGTGGGCAGAATTAATGTGTCAAATCGACCACTTGGACCAGCAGCCGACCTCTGTGCGTCAATTGCAGCAGGCTATTGTCACTGCATGGCAAGCGATTCCTGTCCAAACCTCGGCAAATCTCGTGAACAGCATGCCTCAACGTGTACATGCTCTCCTGAATGCTCGTGCGGGTTACACGAAGTACTGAACTGTAATTTTACTGTCCGTAATCCCAGTCGTAATTTAACTTTTGTTTTTGTTAAAAAAATTTGGCTAATGTGCAAAATAAAGAGATACTTCTGGAAAACGTACAGAAGTTTAACACAGTACTGTCCGTGAATTGAGTTCGATATCAGTTTACATCACTTTCAAGGATCAATTTATTTGCTTCGAAATGTCAAATGTGGTTTTTGTTTCTTTTAAAGGTCACATTAACAAAATCTAGAACAATTTCAACATAATTCCAATGAACTTTTGGTTCTAAGTCATCTTGAAAAGTAAGTTCACCCCCACAAAAAAAATATTCCATTAAAGCGCGATGCTGCGCGCGCTAATGCTTACGCAAAGAGCAAGCGGACAACGCGGTTCATAAAAGAGTCTTTATTCAAAGTACTCAAACTGCAGCACTAAGCTGCTCAGGGCTGCGCGCTCCGCGTATATCGTGAGGCCACGCCTCTCTCCCTGGCGTGGCCCATCCCCACTTGGTGTGCGGGGTGATGTCACCACGTTAGTGCTTTCGTGTCCGCCACACGCGCCCCCCCAGAATCCCCGCGCACCTGAAGGGTCAGTTTGCAGGGCAAACGGATGACCCGGCCGAAGCGCCCCCTGGCGACTGGCGGCGTCTGGGATGCAGGGATGCCATCTGGGATGCCTCCGGCAGCAGGACCAGGGGGCGGCGTGGCGGCGGGGCTGGGCGGTGCCGGGGGTCCGCCCGCAGGGGGGCGGCCCCGACGCGGGGGTCGGGCCACTGGCGGTGGATGGTCCACATCGAGGTGGGCCGGCTTGAGGCGGCCTACAGAAACGCGGTCAGGAGTACCGCCAATGTCCAGGGTGAAGTGCTTCGCCCCGGTCTCCAGCAGGTGGAAAGGCCCATCGTACAGGGGCCGCAGTGGTGTCCGGTGGGCATCGTGGCGGACAAAGACGTACTCCGCCGTGCGAAGCTCCGGGGCGACGTGCGTCGGTGGGTGCCCGTGGCATGCCGTTGGCACCGGGGCGAACCTCTGGGCGGTCTCTTGCAGAGCGGAGTGCTGCTGTGTGTGCCGTGGAGTGCCGTGGAGTCGGGGAGGAACTCGCCCGGCACCCGCAGCGGTTGCCCGAAGACCAACTCCGCCGCGGAAGCGCGCAGGTCCTCCTTGGGCGCCGTCCTGAGGCCCAGCAGGACCCAGGGGAGCCTGGCGACCCAGCCGCCGTCGCGGAGGGTGGCCCGGAGCGCGGCCTTCAATGAGCGGTCAAATCGCTCACACAGGCCGTTAGCCTGGGGGTGGTAGGCCGTGGTTCGGTGCAGCCGGACACCGAGCCCCTGCGCGACCGCCCCCCAGAGCTCCGAGGTGAACTGGGGGCTGCGGTCGGACGAGATGTCTGAGGGGGCGCCGAACCGGGTGACCCAGGTGGCGATGAAAGCCTGCGCAACGTCCGCCGCCGTCGTCGACGCCAAGGGCACGGCCTCCGGCCACCCGGTGGTGCGGTCCACCATGGTGAGGACGTGAGTGAAACCCCGCGAGGGGGGCAGAGGTCCCACCAGGTCCACGTGGACGTGGTCAAACCGGCGTTCCGGCACCGTGAACGGGGCCAACGGGGCCTGGGTGTGCTGGTGCACCTTGGCACGCTGCCACGCGAGGCACGTCCTGGCCCAGCCGCGGACGGCCTTCCGGAGGCCATGCCAGATGAACTTGTTGGCGATCAACCTTTGGGAGGCCCTCGCGCCCGGGTGGGACAGGCCGTGGATGGCGTCAAACACCTGGCGCTGCCAGCCCGCGGGCATGATGGGGCGAGGACGCCCGAGGGAGACGTCGCACAAGAGGGCCGCGCCTGTGCCGTCGAACGGCACCTCGGTGACACGGAGGCCCGTGACGGCGGTCCGCAAGGCCTGGACGTCGGGGTCAGCGGCCTGGTCCGCTGCCATCCGGGCATAGTCGATGCCGAGGTGGACTGCGTGGGCGACGGCCCGGGAAAGGCAATCCGCCACCGGGTTGTCCTTCCCCGCGACGTGCCGGATGTCTGTCGTGTACTCGGACACGGCCGAGAGGTGACGCTGCTGCCGGGCCGACCACGGCTTGGTGACCTTGCCCATCGCGAAGATCAGCGGCTTGTGGTCGACGAAGGCTGTGAACGCACGGCCCTCGAGCAGATGGCGGAAGTGCCTGACCGCCAAGTGAAGCCCGAGCAACTCGCGGTCGAAGGTACTGTAACGGCGTTCGGGCGGGCGAAGCTGCCGGCTAAAGAACGCCAGCGGTTGCCAAGCTCCACGCACCCATTGCTCGTGCACCGCGCCCACCGCGTAGTCCGAGGCGTAGGTGGTGAGGGCGATCGGTGCATCGGGCGGCGGGTGCGCGAGCATGGTGGCGTTAGCCAAGGCGAGCTTCGCGCCCGTGAACGCCGTGTCCATCTGCTCGGTCCAGGTAACGTCGCCTTTGCCCGGCTTACCTCGGAGAGCTTCGTGCAGGGGGCGCAGGAGCTGGGCGATACGGGGCAGGAACCGATGGTAAAAGTTCACCATGCCCAGGAACTCCTGCAGCCCTCTGATCGTGCGGGGGCGCGGAAATCCCTTCACCGCCTCCACCTTGGCCGGCAGGGGGACGGCTCCGTGCCTGGTGACACGGTGCCCCAGAAAATCGATTATGGCGGCGCCGAACCGGCACTTTGCGGGGTTCACAATCAGGCCATGCTGGCCCAGGCGTTCGAAGAGCGTGCGGAGGTGGCGTAGGTGCTCTTCGCGGGACGCGCTGGCGACGAGGATATCGTCCAGGTAGACGTAGACAAAATCCAAGTCGCGCAGGATGCTGTCCATCAGTCACTGGAACGCCTGAGCCGCATTCTTCAGACCGAAGGGCATCCGCAGGAACTCGAAGAGTCCGAATGGCGTGATGACCGCCGTCTTCGGGACGTCCTCCGGCCTGACGGGGACCTGATGGTAGCCGCGTATGAGGTCCACCTTCGAGAAGAAGGACATGCCCGCCAAACGGGCGGAAAAGTCCTGAATGTGGGGGACGGGGTAGCGGTCGGGAGTCGTGGCGTCATTGAGACGGCGATAGTCCCCGCACGGTCGCCATCCCCCGCCGGGCTTCGGCACGATGTGCAGCGGCGACGCCCAAGCGCTCTCTGAGCGCCGAACGATGCCGAGTCGCTCCAGGGTAGCGAACCCCGCTTTTGCCACCGCCAGCTTCGTCGGCTTGAGGCGGCGTGCCCGGGCGTAGACCAGTGGCCCGACGGTGGGGATGTGATGGGCCACCCCGTGCTTGACGGCCCCCGCCGAGAAGGTGGGCCGCGTGAGGGCCGGGAAGCCGGCGAGGAGGCGGGTGAATGCGTCCGCTGCCGGAAGCGTACAGACCAACGTGGCCGGAACCGAACCGTTCGGCCAGCCGCTTGGCAAGCCACTCGTTGAGCTGCTCGACGAGATGGGCAGCGCACAAGCGAGCGAGCTGAACGTCTCGGCCTGGACAAGACGTCTGCACTTTACGTCGACCAGGAGCCCATTAGCGCACAGGAAGTCCGCGCCAAGCAGTGCCATGGGCACGTCGGCGGTGACGAACGTCCATCGGAAAACCTGCCCTCCGAACCGCAGAGAGAGGCAGCGTTTTCCGTACGTACGGATGGGCGTCCCGTTCGCGGCAAGCAGCGCGGGGCCCCCGCCCGCGGCGTGCTTGTCTGACATGCCGGCGGGAATGACACTCACCTGCGCTCCCGTGTCGCACAGGTAACGGCGCCCGGATAAGGTGTCCGTTATGAACAGCAGGCTGCTCGAACGGCCGGCGCTCATCGCCACTATTGAGCGCCGGCCCGGGCGTTTCCCGACCTGTTGAAGGAGCATGGTGGATGACATTGCCGAGCCTCGTGGCCAAACTTGGCGTGGAACCAGCACCAGGTGGTGGAGCTGGAGGAGTGTGGCTGGCTCCACCAGGCCGGTGGAGTTGGCGGTTTTCGCCACGGCGGTGGGCGGGGCGTGGCGGCGGTCACGAGGGGCGTATCAGCATGCTGCGTATGCTGTGGAAGCTGATGCTGTGGATCAGCAGCATCAGCCTCGAGGTCCGTGACGGCCGCGCCGACTCTCGCCCGCGTATCCGAAGCCGCGAAGTACCTGTCCGCCTCGGCTGCCAATGCTCGGGGTTCCGTTAGCCCGGTCCCGGCCATCGCGAGGCGAACCTGCGCTGGAAGTTGGCGACGGAAAAGTGCCCGGAATAGAGAACCGGGGGCTTCGTCGCCCAACAGTGACAGCATATGGTCCATTCGGACCGACGGGCGCGTGTCGCTGAGCTCGGGGAGATCCAGGAGGCGGTCGGCCCGTGCGTCGTCCGTGAGGCCGAACGTGGCTCGGAGTAGCCGCTTGAGTGCCTCGTACTTGTGGCCGTCCGGTGGGTGGCGAAGGACGGACACAACTCGAGCGGCCGTGCCGGGCCCGAGGGAGGCGACGACGTGGCAGTAGCGCATGTCGTCGTTGGTGAGGCGCCGAAGCTGAAATTGGGCTTCGGCTTGAACGAACCAGACTTCGGCCTGGGCCTCCCAAAATTCGGGAAGTTTAATCGCCATTGCCTTGTCGTTGGCCATTGCAATGGCGTCGTGTTCGGAAGGATCGCTACGGCAGATCCAACGTCGAGGTCACCATATAAAGTGCGATGCTGCGCGCGCTAATGCTTACGCATAGAGCAAGCAGACAACGCGGTTCATAAAAGAGTCTTTATTGAAAGTACTCAAACTGCAGCACTAAGCTGCTCAGGGCTGCGCGCTCCGCGTATATCGTGAGGCCACGCCTCTCTCCCTGGCGTGGCCCATCCCCACTTGGTGTGCGGGGTGATGTCACCACGTTAGTGCTTTCGTGTCCGCCACACCATATTAAATGCCAAGTTTGTATATATATATATATATATATATATATATATATATATATATATATATATATATAGATATATATATATATATATACATACACACACATACCCTCTGCACATCATTTCCAGTATGAAATACTGTGCAATTTCTGAATAAAAACGATGCTTCATATTCTCTGTCTCACACACATCCTTCTTCTCCCGATGTGATTCTACTCTCTCCATTTGTCTGTGCAGTAGTCTCTTTTTCTCTTTCTCTTTCTCTTTCTCTTTCTCTTTCTCTCTCTCTCTCTCTCTCTCTCTCTCTCTCTCTCTCTCGCCCCCTGCTGGCCGTTTCGTGTGTTGGGCGTGGCAAGATGGCGCGTGCTCGTGCTTGTGTGTTGTAGCTCCTGGCTCGTGTTGTTTTTCATCCTCTCCCCACCAACCTTTTTACCTTTCCCCTTCCTTTGGTTTTTTCCTTTTGTACTCTTGTCGTGTATGTTGACCTTTTTCCTCCCTTCCTGCTTCGTTACCACCTGTCCCTCGTTTTTTTCTCCTCCTTCGAGACAGAGAGAGGGAGAGCCAGCACGGTAAGGGTTTGTTTGAACCACGTTTTTTCCTAACGTGGTTTAAACCGTGCTTTCGTTTCTAGTTACTTAATATATATATTTTTTTCTATTCTTTTTTTTTTTTGGGGATTATACAAATCTATTTGCTTTCACTTCGTTTCTCCTTTGACGATATGGCTAATAGGAGTAGCCAAAGGCCTGCCGATCGTGTTACCGATGAGGGTTTATCGCGTAAGCACGGGCTGTGCCTTGTCCCACCGGAGGGAGTTGAAATGGATGACATTTTGCTTGCGATTGGGGATTTGATCGACGTGAGTAACATTCGTGCCGCGTCTCGTATGAATCACAAAATTGTGGTTTTTGTTTCGCAAATAAGTCTGGCCGATATTGTTGTGCAGAATGGTTTGACCTTGGGAAACGATCTGTTTGTTCCTGTGTCGTCGATGGACACGCCGGCAGTTAAAGTCATTCTGAGCAATGTTCCGCCTTTCCTAGGTAACGAGGAAATCCTACACAAGCTAGGTGAGTTTGGCACTGTCGTCTCTCGAATCATTAGGGTTCCTCTACGTACGAGAAACGGCAGGTTGAAGCACGTACAATCGTTTAGACGTTTTTGTTTTGTTGTTCTAAAAGACGCAGCGAAGCAGTTGAACACCTCCCACACCTTTAAAGTAGGCGAGCATGAATATAGAATCTTCATGGCGACCGAGACCTTGATCTGCTACGGATGTGGAGCACACGGACACACTAAGCAGTATTGCCCAGACGCCAAGAAGACGTACGCTACAGCAGCTGGGTCGGCCCCCCCTGTAACTGATGCAGTGCCCCCCGTTCATGAGCCTGGTGGAGTACAGACGCCCACACCAGAAGACCAGGGTGTGGAAAGTGGTGGCGGTGTTGCTGAGGTTAGTGCAGCAGGGGTGCACCCAGTCGATGAGGACAAGAGGCTGCAACCTCAAGAGAATATGGTCTTTGAGGAGGTATTGATGAAAGGCACCGAGGCTAAGAGGAACCTAAAACGTACCTTTTTGAGCGCCGAGGTGGAAGACAAAGGTAGCAAAGTGATACTCGTACAAACAAACAGTATCTCAGACTATCCTGATGATTCTCAGCAAGCTGGGCAGGGTGGTGACGAAACAGAGGAGAGTAGGACTTCATCCCTTGCTCTTGTTGAAGAAAATCAATGCAGCAGTATTGGTTGTGATGATGGCACCATTGTCCCTTGTGACAACGAGCAGTCCCAGGGCCTGAGTGACAACGGTTGTTGCTCACATCCGGTTGAAACGACCAAGGATGATGGTCCAAGCAGACCTATAATAGGCAGCAGTGGTGGCACAGATGTGCCCCTTGTGATGCAACAAGAAGACTGCAGTGGTGATGACACAGAAGGTGTGCCTGCTCCTGACACACAACAAAGGAGTTTCAACGTTGATGTGGTTAGGGAGCTGGATGAGGAAGCTCAAAGCCTTGTGTCTGTGAATGATCATCAGGGAGAAGAACAGATGGAAGCAACAAAGGAAAACGTCATCAGTTTCCTAAACGAGACGTTTAGGCAACGCTACGTTGTGATCAAAGACCATTTTCCCGATGTGAAAACTTTCATCAGGGCTGCAAGACCCCTCCTGCAAAGAAATGACCCAATGGAAATCTCGGAGGCCCAATTTCAGCGTCTTCGGAAAGCGGTCACAAAGGCGAATAAGGAATTGCAGGCGGAGGGTGAGTTACCTTTGTAAATGGCTTTGCGAAAGATATGTATCGCATCCCTGAATATCAATGGGGGTTGTACCCCCTTACGAAAAATTCAGACAATTCAGGCGATGGAGAGGGTGAAAGCCGACATCATCCTGATACAGGAGACTCATGCTACGAACACCCTGGTTGCTGAATGGGGAAAACTTTATCGAGGGCAGTGGTGGCTGAGTGGGTTTACCACACCCAAAGCTGGTGTTGCCATCGCCTTGAGTGATAGAATCCCTGCTCGGAAGATTGTCTTTAAGGAAATTTATAAGGGACATCTGATAGCGGTGGATTTCTATTGCAACACGCAAAGGATCATCATTGTGAACGTATATGCACCGAGTGAGCCCATGGAAAGAAGAGTGTTCTTTTCCACTCTGCATGACTTTGTAAAAGGACTGGATACAACCGCTTTCATCTGTGTTGCTGGTGATTTCAATTGCACTATCAATCCTTCCGTAGACAGGACCGGTCATGAACCCCATCCAGCTTCTATGAGGATTTTGGAGAACATCATCAAAAATCAGCATTTGAAAGACGTTTGGAGGTTGCAACACCCAACTTCACGGTGCTATACGTGGTGCAGATGCCATGATGGGAGGATATCAATGGCAAGGCTAGACAGATTCTACGTGAATAAGCCAATGCTAAATGTGATGGCCACAACCCAGATACTCCCAACTGGTTTCACAGACCATTACCTGGTTTCAATGGGTTTTAATTTGCTTCTGACCTCAGGGGGTAGTGCGTATTGGTCACTTAATACCCACCTGCTGAATGATATGAGATTCAAAGAGGCTTTTCGAGCCGTGTGGGAAAGAATTCGGTCCTCCAAATTTGAACATGCTAACCTTCGACTGTGGTGGGACCTCGCAAAGGGTCAGGTCAAATCGTTCTGTCAACAATATAGTCTTTATGCCACTAAATTGCAAAATCTCTCGATTGATTCATTAAAGGCTGAAATTGCAGCCCTGGAGGAAAACATTAATACGGCTGGGAAAGACACTACAGGTGACCGGCTGCTATGGACTAAAAAGGCAATGTTGACTGAACTGGTACGGCAGCGAGCAATGGGCACCCTGGTACGCATGAGAATGAGTTATTTAACGTTGGATATGCCAAATAAGGCCTTGTTTGGTTTGGAGAACTCTGTTAAAAAATCACAACAGATTCATGGGCTACGTGCTGCTAATGGGCCAATAGTGACCTCCCAACAGGAGATTAAGTCTGTTTTGAAGGTTTTTTATACAAACTTGTACTCCCCCCAGAGCATAAGTAATGAGACCTTGCAGGAGCTGACTACCGGGCTTCCAAGACTTGAGGAAGACCAGCAACGCACATTGAACATGTCAGTTTCGGCTGCTGAACTTGAAACTGCTATGCGGAGCTTGAAGGATGGTAAAGCCTCTGGGATTGATGGTTTGCCCGGAGAGTTCTATAAGACTTTTTGGAAACTTGTGGGACCTGACCTGCTTGAGGTATTTGATGAATGCCTTCATGTTGGAGAGCTTCCCCTGTCCTGCAGAAGAGCAGTCATTTGCCTGTTGCCAAAGGCTGGGGACACTCAACTAGTCGAGAACTGGCGGCCTGTCTCATTGCTGTGTGCGGATTACAAGCTTTTGTCGAAGGCCTTAGCAAACCGTTTGGGAACTGTGATCAGCTCTATTGTGCACCCTGACCAGACCTACTGTGTACCAGGAAGGTCAATTTATGACAATATTTTTCTGATAAGGGATATTATTTCTTGTAATAAGTACGTACGTGCCAGTTTTGGGTTGTTGTTTCTTGACCAAACAAAGGCTTTTGATCGTGTTGATCATACATATTTGTTTTCTGTTCTGGAGCGGATGGGTTTTGGCGAAACTTTCATTTCCTATGTCAAGCTGTTATACACTAACACCTTCTGCATGATGAAAGTAAACAACAGTTTATGTCCCCCTTTTCCTTTCCGTCGGGGTATCCGTCAAGGGTGTCCCCTTTCTGGACTTCTGTATATAATTGCCCTTGAACCACTCTTAGCATCCATCAGGCAGCGAATAACTCAGGATGTGGGAGCCGTTTTTGGTTCAAGATTTGTGGTCACAGCTTATGCTGATGATGTATGTGTTCTGATTAAGGGCCCAAGTAGTGTTGCTGCGGTGCAGCGTTGCTTTAAAGACTACTCTGCGGCCTCTTCCGCCGAAGTAAATTGGGGCAAGAGTGTAGCCTTATGGTGCGGTTCAGATAACCTTTCTTTAACACTGCCACCGTCACTCCCACATAATCTAGAGTGGAAAACAGATGGAGTCAAATATCTTGGTGTCTATCTCGGCAACCAGGAAGTAGAAACGAAGAACTGGGAAGGAATGATTGAACAAATTACACACCGGTTGAAACGATGGGAAGGACTGCTACGATCTCTTTCTTATAAAGGCCGCTCTCTTGTTATAAATAACTTGATAGCAGCAAGATTATGGCATAAACTAATTGCCTTGCAGCCACCCAAGGAGTTGATACCAGCCATCCAGCGGGTCTTGGTTAATTTCTTTTGGAATGGATACCACTGGCTTCGGCCGCAAATACTGTACCATCCTCGGAAGGAGGGTGGACATGGAATTGTGGAGGTGTCCACCCGGCTTATGGCTTTTCGCCTACAGTCTGTGCAACGTCTGTTGTATGCTGAAGAGCTGCCCTGGCGCTCATTTGCGTTTTTCTTGTTGCAACAAGCGGGAGGCCTGTGTTATGATAGGCACTTGTTCCTGGTGAACCTTGACCGTGTCAGCTTAGTTTCAATCCCAACTTTTTATCAGGGTTTGCTGAGAGTTTGGAAAGGTTTTGGGGTTTATCGTTGCCTTGAGGCTTATAATTGCCGGATGTTTATCCAAGAGCCTATTTTCTATAACGGTTTTTTTCCATGCATTCCTCATAGTCCGACTTTGATTAGGAAATTTACTCAAGGAGGAATTGGCAAAGTTTGTGACCTGAGGGATACATCTGGGACAAAATGGATGTCTGCTGGCAGGGTGGCGGCCATTCTTGGTTTAAGATCCGTGCGTATTGTCAGCCAAATTATACGCATCGTCAAGAGGAAGTTTAAGGAGTTAAATATTGGCTGGGAAGGTATAAACAATGTCGAGGATGTTCGGCTGTCTTTCCCTGAAATTAAGGTGCTCCCAGCTCTCCAGTCGAATGGTGAACTTGTCTCTCCTTTTCATTTGGCAACAAAGGCTGGTATTCACAAGCTCCTTCGAGAAAACCAAGCATCACCCTTCTCCGGAGTAACAAGAGTGGCCTTGTGGTCCGAAAGGTTAGGGCCAGGGTCTCCTGCCACGCCACTGTGGCCTAATATGTACAAATTACCTATTTACGGGTTCCTCGCAGATATCCAGTGGAGACTAGCACATTGGGCTCTCCCTACGAACACCTTTGTTCATCACCTTGACAGCTCAGTGCCAGTAGCATGCCCCTTCTGTGTACAGAAGGAGGATCTCTTTCATGCCTATGTGAAATGCGAAAGACTAATACCTCTTTTCTTGATTCTCACACACCTTTTTGATCAGTTGTCTTTTCCTTTTACTTCACATTCTTTTATTTTTGGTGTATCTTTCAGACCCTCCTGCAAGGACTCTGGTGTCCTCCTAAACTTCTTAGCTGCTGTAGCAAAATACTCAATATATAAATCGAGGAAAATTAAAATTGATAATGGGCATGGGTTCGATGTTGTACCTATGTTTAAAGGGCTGGTGTCTGCAAGAATAAGGTTAGAGTTTGATTATTATGTGGCGAATGAAAATGTCAAACTCTTTGAATGCAAATGGTGTATCAATGAAGCCTTATGTGTTGTGAATGAATCGAATTTGTGCTTTTCTTTTTAACATTAAGAACTGTTGTTTTTTTCTATTTTTTTCTCTCCTGTAAAAATGTAACTTGACCTGGTGTGTTTTTTTGTGAAATAAATGGTGTTGCAAATTCAAATTCTCTCTCTCTCTCTCTCTCTCTCTCTCTCTCTCTCTCTCTCTATCCTTTGTGCAGTTCCACTCGAGTGATGTATCATTCAGTGTAAAATAGCTCATTGAGTTTCTATTGGGATGCATTGTATGTGAAACGTCCAAAAACACAGCTTCACTCTTGCAGCTACGGCTAAACATTCCTTGCAGGGTCACCATTGCTATATTGTTTTCCATCCGTCTCGTGGACATAAATTGGAAATTTTGCGGGCCTAACAAATGAGCGGGTGAATCGCTGGTTATTACACCGTATTTTTTACGCGTCAAGCTGCCTCGTACGTGGCCGACCCCGACCTTTGGAATCGCTCCTGTTTACCGCTGATGCGAATATGATGATGAAATCAAAGATGTGATCTCTTTTCACATTACTGTCTGCTCACACTTATCTGCAGTTGTTCACAGCTTTACTTTCATCGTTAACCACCCTAACATCCACATCAGTTGAAGATACATATACTCAACCTCAAAATAAACTTATCAAATCTTTAGAAGGACACTAATTGAAATCCTCCACGCAAAAATGAAAAATATATGAACACAGAGGTAAAGTTCAGCTATCTTTACTAAACACATGTCAATAAACAAGAGGTTGCCTCAATCGCAAAAAAGCAAAAAGCATGAACATCACAAGGGGTGTTGCAACAAAAGTCACAGCACTGCAACACAAAGGCACGCTCCTGAATACAGTCAAAACAAAATGACACTGGAATGGACACAACATTCCTAACAGTCAAGGACAGAATGACAGCAGTCCTCAACAACGTGTGTGTCCTCCCTGAGCTGTGATGCAGGCTGAACACCTCCGACCCATGCTCAGTACCTGGCATCTGATGCGGTCCTGGGGAAGTCTGTCCCACTCCTCCTGTAAGGTGGTTACCCGTGGTCTTCCTCTTCATGGACCATCATTCACAGTTCCAGTTTCACCATAATGCCTGTGTTACGGATTTGTCACTTCCGTTGTGGCGGCTTTCATCCACTTAAGACATTTCTGGTTCCATGTATTATTATTATTGTTGTTTGAGGGAAATAGCAATTATTATTGTCAAAAGGTAAAAGGAATGTTTTAAAAATGAAACCGGATCGGGAACTGGAAGAGGAAGAAGAAGAAGAGAAAAAAGGGCGGAGCGAATGAGTCGGACAAGAAAGCCGAGTTGCTCCGAGTTCTGAAGCGAACATTGGCGAGCCAGAGTCACTAGCGAGCTTTCGGGTTTCCGGGAGAGGAATTCCTACGACGGAGTTGTCATCGCTGTGACCGGTCAACCTGCATGTCAGGTTTTGCGATTGATTCAGGAGAGAATCATCGCCGTGCCGTGCGCCACGAGACCGGGTCATCGGTAATTTTGACTCACACAGGATTTGTGCTTCGCTCGCGGTTTCGTTTCTTTTCGACAATTCTCCCCGCATTCAGACATCGATCTGGGGCATGTGTGTGATGCGGATTTTTGAAGGCTAATGCGTCCATACCCGAGGGTGTGATCCCTCGGTCGCCTGTAGGGCGCCTTTGGATTTCCCAGTCGCATTGAGGGCGACTTTGTTCTGCTTCGCTGTGTGACTGCCCTGGCCATCCGCACGGGATTCTGGTCGTTTGGAGATCGTTCTAACGATCGCTGGAGCGAATCAACTTCGTCTTGGAGCCGGGAATAAAAGACATTGGGGAATGTTCTTCTTACACTCACTTGGAGCACAGTGAGTTATATATTGCAAAACTGATGGTACCATCATAGGACATATTGATTGTACTTTTGAATACTATTGTTGTTGTACCGTTATTCTTGTGTGATCTCAATACAATATTTGTTTGTGAGTAACAATTGGGGTGGCTTCTCCATTGATCTTTGACACACAGAATAACACATTTTTCTGCCATGACTCCTCTCGGGGCTCGGAGGTACACCGTGACCAGGGGGTCGGGGAGGAGCACGTAACACCTGGCCTGGTTGGAAATTGCAGACTGTGAGCATCCAAGACGTTGGGCAATTGTTCGCTGGCTTAGACCAGCCACAAGCATCCCAATGGCCCAAAACGTTGTTCAGATGTCCGGCGTGGCATCTGAATTTTCTTCTTGTTTTCCTTGTCAGAAGCCTCTAGAGTGACTACAGACAGCAGTAAATGAATGTCTAAGCATGAGAACTGTGAAGTATTTCATTCTGAGGGTCATTATTTAAAGGGAAAGACCCCTATACAGAACCACTCAAGCATGCCATTATTGATCAACCAGGTGATTGAAGTGAAGTTCCTGTTTCATAATCAGCCATTACAATTGAAGAAACTTGTTTGTAAAGCAGCACATTTCAAAAAATGAAAGTGACAAGTTTCTTTTGATGTTGAGTTTATATCCATTGCGCATTGAGCACTTATTTTAAACAGCAACATTTTAGATTAGACTCTGTTTGCATCCACAGCTGCATGTGCGTATAAAGCTGATGTCAGATTAAGGAAGTTTCAATGGACGGAAGCATGGCATCGAGCAATATGCACTTATAATATGGTTGCTTGCATGTCAGGTGGTCACATAACCTGTATTAACAAGTGATCCCTCGTATATCGCCATCTGAATCTTGTAAGGAAGCGTAACTTAAGTCGACCAATTTAAGTTCAGATATTTCCTTGCAAAGTTATAACTATAATGACATATGGTGACATGAGCTCCATTTCCTTCATGAAAACTCGAGAATATCAGAGGCTGCCCTGAACTCTGGAGCAAGACGTTGAACCTTGGTACTTCTTACATAGAAACGCTGACGATCCAAACAACCTGTACCTGCTCATTCTCTCGTCTTCTCGAAACACATTCAGCACGAAGTGGATTCCATTAAAGCTTCCGGAACCCTCCAACGGACTTGACCTCTGTTCCACTGGTCACATTTAAACATGGCATTGAAAGCCAAGCGCAAAATTATCATATCATTCCAGTATACGTAGTGTAGGAAATGTCTAATCGTCTATAAGGTATTTATACCAAGTTCAAGGGTCTATTGCTCCTCTTTATGAGGCACAACCCAATATCCCACCTCGCATCCCTGAATGCTGTGATAATGATAGCTCTAAGCACCATTAACCCTTACTAATCATTGCGTACAAAGGTGCAGGACATTCTTTCTCTCAATTGACTAGTTAACATCTTCTTAGCTTTCTATCACATTACATCTGATATTGTCATCATTACATTACTCTATGAACCAGGCCACACATCTTCTGCTCCAGATCTATCTTACTATAATTCACCAAATGTCTGTCCGTCTGTCTGTCTGTCTGTCTGTCTGTGTGTTCGTAGGTACCGCAAAAACGGCTGAACCGATCGCAACGAAATTTTGGGTTGATAATCCTGGGACCCCCCTGGAGTGAAATAGGCTATATTGTTTTTCCAATATTTTTCCAATTTTTGTAAACACGATGGAATAATATTTACCGATATGAACAGTGATGTGGCTTTTATTGAAATTCTACAAATACTGTTTAGATTTTGATGATTTGCGTGTGATATGATTTAACAGATGTTTATATAAATCGTTTAAAATAAATAAAAAACCTTCGATTTCTGATATTTTGCCTTTTTATTTTGCCCTCCCAATTGAAGCCCCGCCCGCAGGGCGGGTACGGTTGCTGGTATACACAATTTTCATTTTGAGAAGCTTTATATTAACATTCAACAATATTTTCTACTCTTATTGATGCATCCAATATGTCTCCTTATGTGCCAATTCTCAATAAGTTAACCTTTCTTGTTCATCGTTTGTCCAGCACACCTCCTTTCGATATAAAACCAACACTCTTGGAAAAGCAAGGTGATGGAGAATTGATGTCTATCATACTGACAATGGGTCAGTGGAAAACAGTCATACATGGGGCCAATGAATGAATGGGATCTGACAGAAAAGAAAAGCCTGCAGGTAGGGGTGGTGGAGGTGCAGTGGGTGAGTGGAAAATGAGATTGGGTTGATATATGGAGACTATTTCACAGGTAAGAGAAAAGGGAGACGAAGGAGTGAAAGCGAACAAAAAGCCCCCACTTTGGAATGTTCGCACAAATAGTCATTGGATGAATGCATGCATGCTTCTTGGTTAGACTGGGGTAGTTCAGGTTGAAATGGTAGGAGGTGTAAAACCATTGGGAAACAACTGCAGGAGTGATGCTTCAGCTTTGTTTGTGGGTGATGTCAATGATGTTCTGAGCTTTAGTCTTCACATCATTCAGGAGCGAGAGGTGAGAAACTAGAGCATTGGCCCAAAACAGGCAGCAATGCTACTTTCTATTACATATGCAGTAAATGCCTTGTATGCCATTATGCTTTTAGGGACACTGAAGAAAACCTACCTGGGCATGGTAGAAAATGCCCAGTATGTGTCTGGCTCTAAAGACAAATTTGGTCTGCCAGGAAGACTGGGGATTGATGGCGAGGACCAAGCTGTTCATGGGAATGTAATTTTTTCCAGAAGTCGATTGCAAATGTACTCCAGAGATGTGGATTTGATTTTCACTCCTTCCTGAGAGGCACAGTAATTACCGTGTGAAATTTACCTGGATACATTCTCACGTTCCAACTACTGGATCAGCTTTTGATGTTCTCGAAGGCTTCTGTAGATGCAGCCATTCCATCTTCGGGGGAAAAAGAACTTTTCGATATCGAATTCAATTGTCAACATAAATATAAAGAATAATTTCCAAGGAATAGATGTAAACCTGATTTATGTGTAGCATTCAGAAAATGGACCAAATATGCTTAATTTAGGTGCGAGGGTTGATGTTTGGACAGCAGATGATAACTGGCTGTCACGAGGTCCACCCATCAAAATCTGAACACATTAAAGGGGTTTACTGGGGAGAGGGTGTTTGACCCCCCCAAAATAGGTATTTGCTCACTCCTCCAAAACTACACACACAATTTCAATGAAACTTAATCACAATCTTCATCCTCCGTGATGTACCAAATTTTGTTCACGGCATCAAAAATATCAGGGTCTGAGGGAGTCTGTGGTGGGTTTGAGTGACTGTTGCTCCTGATACAGATGAGCTTCAGGACCCGCGGCCTAATTTCTGCTTCGCTCTCAGGGGCGATCCCCAAAAAGTTGGACATCGAAAAATTTCGACTCTGTTAGTAATTCTTGGGAAAAAATGCCACGGGCATAGAAAAGGCCCCTTTATATGGTATGCACCATGTGGCAAACTATAGGAAAGAAGCAGTACTCTATACAAGGACAAATCAATCCTTTATATAGTTGAAGCAACTTTTGAGAGGAGAAGAATCTTCGACATGTGAACAGGACTCCAAGTTTCTTCGAGGCAGACTTAGCTATTTGTGTCATGTGTGGATTCCAGGATATATTTGATGTTTTGGTAATACCTAGTAGGTTTATTTATCACATGGTGTAATTGTGGAGCTTTCATAGGAGATTGGATAGTTCAGAGGAGTTTTAGAGAGAGAGATGGGAAGAAATTGAGTTTTAGAATCATTAAACTTAAAATGATTACATTTGCCCCACTGAGAAATCTTGTCCAAATCCAAATTTAAAGAGGTGGCTGTGATCACAAGATGTAGATTGAGCGAGGGAAGATGGAGCAGATGGGGAAAACATGGAGGAATGTAATGTCGAGTCATCAACATACGAGTGCATTTGGTTGTTTGTAGAAGAAAGAAGGTCATTGATAAAAAGAAGGAAGAGTGTTGGAGACAGGACGGAACCCTGAGGGACACCGCTGTTGAAAGGGAAGGAGGAAGATGTTGAACCATCAACAATTACAGAGATAGAGCGGTCGGAGGGAAAGCTCGATATGAGAGAGCAGAGTGAACGAGAAAAGCTGAAAGAGGGAAGCTTGGATATCAGACCCCGATGTCATACTCTGTCAAAGGCTTTTGAGCTATCAAGGTCTACAACAAATTTCCCCAAAGTCTCTCAGAGAAGAGGCCCAGACATTCGTAATGTAAGAAAGGATATCGCCGGTAGATCTTACCTTGTGAAAGCCATATTGATGGTCAGATGGAAGATTGTGAGATTCAAGATTCTTGAGGAAATGGCAATCGAGAAGACATTCAAAGACTTTGGAAATAGTTGAAGTCTGAGCAGTAGGCTGGTAGTTGGAAGCGTTTGAACTATGGGTATGTGTTTACTGTGTGTTTCTTTGCAAGGTTATGTGTTTGCTGTGTGTTTTTAGTTCGATGTCATTTTGTAATTTGTGCAAATTTGTGTGTGTATTAGTCGAATTGTCGAACGTGTTTGGGGTTTGATTAGCCTCGAGGCCTGCCTAATCTCTTCATCAGTCGTTTGTTTATTCACCGTCGTTCTTTCGTAATATTGCCTTTTTTTTCCACCCCTACTTGCCCCGAGCGTCTTACCCTTTCTTTAATGTCTTGAATAAAAAAAAATAAAAAAAATAATCATAACAATAATTACCTTCTCTCCTCATGGCCCCCTTCCCCCGCCCACGACCACATGTTGTCTCGCCTCTCCCATTTCCTTTCCTCCATTTTCTCCTTCCTCTCCAGATGATACCTTTCCAATTTGTAAATAATTCACCATACTCCCTCAACCTTTCTCCTTCTTTCTCAGATCTGCTTTTACCTAACCTTCAAAAATAACAATATTAACAAAGAAAATATAAAGGAGGCCCCTCCTCCCATACTAACAAATTGCTTATACACCTCCCTGTTTGATTTAGCACAGCCTTTGAGGGAGTTGGTCCCCGGACTGTGGAATTCAGACCAGGAGAGGTCATTGGCATCAGCCTCGTGGAAAATTGCCCACTTGGAAATTGGGTTATACCAGGCAGCTGTGGGGCTGTGCTGGCAATATTTGGACGTGGGGTCCAACCATGGGTGACGTGGTATGGCCTGGGCCCCACGGAGGGGTCTTGTGGAGTGTCCCTTGTCTGTCCCTTGTCCATCGGGGTGCCGCCCGAGTGAGTGTCTCGGCCCGGCAGGGTCACCGGAACCTAGCGGGGGTTAAGACCTCCGTGGGAGGTGGAGGGTCTGAGTTGGTTTCTCGCAGGCACCTAGGATGGGGTATCATGAGGACCACTAGGGGGAGGTGTTGTGGGTCGTGCTTTGGTGGCGGCACCACAGACAGCCAACACGGGCCTGATGTGGTGACCGCCCGGGCATGCAGCCTGGCAGCCTCTCCCTGAGACCCTGGGACAGCCAGCCTGTGATGACTGCCCATGCTGTGCTGGTCTATGGACGCGGGTCGATTCGCATGGACAGGGATCGATTATAGCCCACCGGACAACCATTGGAGCATCTGTGGAACATGATGGTGTGAGAATGACCTTGCACAGATGATCGTTTGTGATTTGTGGACTCTCGGCTTGGGAAGAGAGCCATGGGATTGAATCGGGAGATTGGAACGAGCCGAGCATATGGGGCCATGATCGGGTGGCAGGTGTATGGCGAAACACCCTTCTTTGGTGAAGAAAGTGAATTGTGCAAAAATTGGCATGGGTAATCTAAGGGTTAGATGAAAATTTAAGGGTGAATTTTGTCAGGCCAGGGTGGACACTGCACAGTGGCACGGTTATTGATCCAGGTGTGTTAGACCAAAGTGTTGGAGGCTGGAACAAAAATGTATCGAGTTGCAGGACACATCCTTCAACTGGCTACGGGGGCGGTGGCGCCATTATTTGGGACGCGGGGTTGTGGTGATGTAGTTGGGTAGTCTGGAGGTAAACATGGTCCTGTGGGTGGCTCAGGTGTGTGGACCAGGTCTTCTGGGATTGAGTCTCCTAGGGGGGGCATGGCTGTCAACTAGACCATGGGCGTGGTCAAGTGTGGGTGGGCACTGGGGGCTGCATGTGAGTGGACTGTGGGATGTGAGAGGTGCAGGGGACATGATGTGGATGCTACGCACTGCGACCATGCCCCCCAGGTCCGAGGCCTTGGAAACAGGTGCTCACCACATTGGCCAGCTCGGGCTCGTGGAGCCATGTTCCTCGAAGGGGGACCAAAGGATGGATGGTGGGTCGCGCCCTTATGGACACTCATGGGACATTTTGGCATTTTGGCTGCTCAACTTACCCGATGGCCCTTGCACGGTAGAGGGGCGGTGCTGTCGTAGCCAATGGTAGTAGTGTAGTAAGGGTCACTGGAGGAGGCGGATCCACATACTTACCAGTACAGTGGGATAAAAGGAAATTTGGAAAATTCTATAGGCCCCATGGGATAAATTTGGGATTCGGTAAGGTGGATAGCAAGCACTCTTGGACCGCACCAACCTGCAACTACCTGCACTTGAGGTAAGTACTTTGAGGTGTACTGTCCCAGGGTTCAATACTTGCTTTTAGAAATTTGGACATGAATAATTTCGAATCGGGGGTGGGTGAGATTGGTATGTGTGCCACAAAGTGTGTTGTGGGCGGCGTTTGTTCATGTGTAGAGGTTTTTGTGTTTTTGTGTGGTCGGCAGGATGGAAATTGAATATGAATTTTGTTTGGAAATTTGAAATGTAAATGGGGATTTCACATGTAAACAGGCCATGGCAGTATCTTCTTGTGATATCTTTTTATTGGAAATATGTGGTTGAGAATTGAATGGCAGTGCGGGAGGAAATGTTTTTGTGGGTGGGAGAGGTGTGTGCGTCCGCAGGTATGGATCAAGCTCTGGAGGAGCGATGACTGCGGCCACCTCTGCGGTAATTGCCCCTGGCAGCAAGTGGTGTCTGGAAATTGGGAGCCTGTCGGCAGAGGGGTCTGTTTGGGTGTCCTGTAGTGTGGAGACCCTCGGTGACCCGTGAGGCTGTATGAAAGCCTGAGGCGACGCAGCCTGATGTGGAGACCTCCCCGGTGGGACGACAGTGTAAGGAGCTGTTTGGCTGTCATGGGGCTAAGAGTTCATGGGGGGGGGGGGGGGGTGGGGTGGGGGTGGGTGAAGAAGTCATAAGTCGGGGGACTTGTTTTTGGACTGCGGGCACCACAGCCTGAAGCGCCCCCACCATCTTACCTGTACGGTACCTCCCCACTGCCTAGTAGAAACACCCACACATGTGTAATGGCATCTATGCCATGGTCCTGCATGGGGGGGGGGGGGGGGGGGTGAAATACGTGCTTTGATGATTTTGTGCTTTGTTGATTACTGAAATGTGTGTGAATGGTTATGGGATTTGTGTGAGTGAATGGGGGAGAAATCCACCGAGCCATGTCACTTGCCTGTAACACCAGGACAGGGCCCACAGAAATTTGGGGTACATTGGGATGGCCCGGCAGGTAACGTTGGGTATTGTGACATCCACCAGGGGACGTGGTCTGTAGGAAGGGGCTGTACAAACGTTCTTGAATTTTTCTATGGAATTGTTGCATTTTTGATAAGTTTTGTGGTTACGGTAGTTTTTGTGTGTTTCGACTTTTTCTTCCTGCCTCAGGAGTTAGGAGCAAGGACTTCGAGTTTTTGTAAATATTTAAAATGTGAATTATTGCTTAAGGTGCAAGGTGGGGTAAAATAGCACGTTTCACGTGCCATCAATAAATTGAAATTATCAGTCTTTCCAGTGAAGCTATATACTGCGCCCCACAAACCATATACTGCTAGAAAGATTAGAGGATGAGGAATCCACAAATACAGACACAAGTGCATTGCGGATACAAATAAACATGTGAGCTTTAATTTTCTGGACACATACAAAAATATGTTTTTTTGGTTGACATAATTGAAACTGGAACTACTGCTAACTGCCTCAGTCAATCTGTTATTTACCCCTTTGGGTAGTTAGTATGGGTATATCCAAAGAGACCAGTGATGGCTTTTCAGTAAATTCTAATGATTAATTACACAAAATATTTTTCCTTTGTTTTTAAAGAAAAATACAAGGATTTTTTTCATAACTCAATTTGTAGTAGGGGTATCTTAAAAAGCCATCATTAATTCATCCAACATGTTAAGATGATTATTAATGCCAAATTTCATTCAATTTGGATGATTAGTTTTCAAGTTATTTCAACTTATTTCTTTGGAAATAAGTACCAATCAAAACAGTTTGATTCTGAAAATATATACTTCAAAGAACACTTTGACATGAAAAACAACAATGTTTTTATTTTTTTATTTTTTACCCCACTGTGCACCTTAAGGGGGTAGAATGTTAAGGAGAATAGGTAAGTAGCTACGGCTCGCTTCCCACAGCCCTCCTGATTTATTTCATAGGCTAATTAAGTGTGAGTCGGTAAGTGTTAAGACTGGAGTGGTCGCGCTTGCAATGAACCTTGCGGGAGCTACGGTTTCAAGGGGGGGGGGGGGGGAGGGGTGGAGGGGGGGGCTGTGTTACATTTTTAGGGGGTAGGCGATACGTTAGAGTGCTGTGTAATGCTGTGTTACATTTGCATACAGTAATGCTGTGTTACATTTGCATACAGTAATGCTGTGTTACATTTGCATACATTAATGCTGCGTTACATTTGTAGGGGGTAGGCAATACGTTAGAGTGCTGTGTAATGCTGTGTTACATTTGCATACAGTAATGCTGTGTTACATTTGCATACAGTAATGCTGTGTTACATTTGCATACAGTAATGCTGTGTTACATTTGCATACAGTAATGCTGTGTTACATTTGTAGGGGGTAGGCGATACGTCAGAGAGCCAGGTAGAGTGTATAGATTAGTGTGCTCCGACTGTCATGAAGAAGAAACCTCGATGTAGCATAAGTAGGAAATTTGTGGAGACCGGATGTCTTGTAAGTGTATCTTCGTCCCCATGAGAGGGGTAGGGTTTGTTAATTAGCGAGGGATTATGGGTAATTAATCCCCTGTATGTAATTGCTTCTGTAAAGTTTTCCTGTTTTCCTTATGACACCACACTTTCTTTTTTATTTGTATCGCAATCTTATACACCTTATGACACCCAAAATAATTTCCGAGAAATTATATTTTAATTATTTGCTTTTAATCCCAGATGGCTGCCATACCACATGACCTATGACATCACAATTATCATAAAAACATTCTGCATGGGTGTCACTCCTACCCTGAAAGTTTTGTCTCAATCGGACATGTGGTTGCTGGGAAAAACAAGGTTTAGCCCGTAAAGACGGACGTACAGACGGACAACCCGAAAACATAATGCCTCCGCGTGACTTTGTCGGAGGAGGCATAAAAAGTCGTGGTCTATGGGCGTCGACCGGGGATCAAAGTGGATCCAGGTTAGACCCCACCCCCCTGCCCCCCCCCCCCCCCAAAATATAGGTATTTGCTTTCTTCTCAGAGACTACACATGCAATGTCAATGAAACTTGAGCACAACCTTCATATTAAACCTGTGATGCATCAACGTTTGTTTACGGCATTAAAAAATCATGGTGTAAGGGTGTGTGTGTGCGAGTGTGTGAGGGGGGGGGGGGTGTTGGGGAGGGGAGTTGACCCCTAAAATAGGTATTTGGTCTCTTCTCAGAAAAACTACACACCCAATTTCTATGAAACTTGATCACAACCTTCATTAATAGTTTTTTTTTTTGTCTGTTTGTCTAAATGCTTAAATTATTACGTTAGTATGATTGTACATGCTGCCTTGTCTTTTAGCAACCATTGAAATTGGTTTAAAATACCGTGATACTGTTTAAAGTACCTTTAGTCAGTGTAGTATACTGCTTTATGCTACATACTGCTTTAGTGTAGTATACTGCTTTAGTTGAGCGCCCAGGGGAATTGACTGCCCCTATTTTTATGGCGGAGCCTATACGGCAAAGCAGTCTAGAACAGTGTTTGTCTGTTCGTCTGTATGTATATATGTACAGACTTGGCATTTAATATGGAATTTTTTTTTTCTTGACTTGGGTTTACTTTCTGAACTCAGTATATCAATCTGGTAAGTTTCCTTTACGCTTCGGTGATTTCTTTGTTAAAAGAACCATGTGACTGATTGTCTGTCGCAGCAAGAAGTCAATAACAGGATTATATCACAGGTGGCGTGACAAAATGTACGGACAGGTGCATTTGACGATTGGCTTCACAATCGGGTATATAAGGGTTGTTGCGTTCTGTATTAGTGGAAAACAACTGCTGCACGTCTACAAAAGTTATTGCCGCTTCCTCTGGAGATGGTCCGTCAACTCGACAATGCTGTTTGTCATGGAGTGGTGGCTTTACGAAATTCCAGCATGAAACAGCGTGCTATTGTTCGGCAGTATGGCATCACTCAAGTTCAGGTGTCAAAGATCCTGAAACGAAATGCTCAGAGGGGTGTCCCTACTCCATTACCGAGGCCAGGACGTCCCCGCAGAACCACAAGGAGGGATGATCGCCAGCTGCACCGGTTAGTCCGCAATGGCCGTACCAAGTCAGCTAATCGGCTTAGGGCTGAGTGGCAGCAACTGACAAATGTGCCTGTATCCAGAAGGCTAGTCAACCAACGACTGGTTCAAGCAGGCTATCGTGCCAGGCCTCCCCTGAGAAAGCCACGCCTGACCAGACAACACCGCCAGCGCCGATTGCAGTGGGCCAGAGAGTACCGTCAATGGCAGCTAGGACACTGGAATCATGTGATCTTCAGTGACGAGTCTAGATTTCTGGTCTATCATCAAGATGGCCATGTCCGAGTGCGCAGCCAAGTGCATAAAGCCTACAACGAAGATTGTATAGTGCCAAGAGTCCAAGCTGGAGGTGGTGGGTGACCGTTTGGGCTGCTTTTCATGCAGGGGGCAAAACTGACCTGGTTGTTCTGAATGGAAACCTGAACCAGTTCATGTCCAGGGCCATTCTGGAAGAAACATTGCTTCCATTTGCTCGTGCAGCCTTTCAAGGAAACTTTGTCTTCCAAGATGACAACGCATGGCCTCATCGTGCTCGCATGATCCAACACTTTCTTGCTGACCGTGGTGTAGAGCATATGGAGTGGCCTGCCACGTCCCCGGATATGAATCCGATAGAGAACTTGTGGGCAGAATTAACCCGTCAAATCGACAACTTGGACCAGCAGCCTCCCTCTGCGCATGAATTGCAGCAGGCTATTGTCACTGCATAGCAAGCAATTCCTGTCCAAACCCTGGAAAATCTCGTGAACAGCATGCCTCAACGTGTACGAGCTCTCCTGATTGCTCGTGGGGGTTACATGAAGTACTGAACTGTAATTTTACTGTCCGTAATCCCAGTCGTAATTTAACTTTTGTTTTTGTTTTTAATTTTTTTGGCTAATGTGCAAAACAAAAAGATACTTCTGGAAAACGTACAGAAGTTTAACGCAGTACTGTCCGTGAATTGAGTTCAATATCAGTTTACATCACTTTCAAGGATCAATTTATTTGCTTCGAAATGTCAAATGTGGTTTTTGTTTCTTTTAAAGGTCACATTAACAAAATCTAGAATAATTTCAACATCATTCCAATGAACTTTTGGTTCTAAGTCATCTTGAAAAGTAAGTTCACCCCCACAAAAAAAATATTCCATATTAAATGCCAAGTCTGTATATATGTTAGTATGTATGTGTGTGTGTATGTATGTATGTATGTATGTATCCACGTATGTATGTATGTATGTCCTCTCAAACGTACACCAATCAGTGCTGAGGATCTGGTCACATGACAGGAGTGGTGTGATGTTATTACGGCGGTACGACGGCTGACTCCACACACCGCCATTTTGATTCCTATGCCGTTCAGGCCGGACATATCGTTGAACCTGTCATGTATCACAATCTGCACGCTCCACCATTACGTTTTTCATTCAGTGTGAAACACAAGCCAACATGTGAAACACATGAAGTAAAACACGTGAAAATAAGGATATTTTATGACACTCGATTGTTATCGTGACTGTGGTTGTTGTTTGTGGGTTACCTCTGTGTAATTTTATATATTTTTCTGTTGCTCCGCAAAATATCAGTACTGTATATATATCATTTTGTATGCGTGTTCCATGTCCTTCTAAAGGGTTTCTACTGTCATAGAATGATAAATGTTTCCGTTCAAACTGCTGTGTGAATAAACCATATGTTAGCGCTTCTTCCTCTTCTTCAAACTCACAAAGTCATTTAGAACTGGCGAATTCGTGATTAAACAAACTATTTTTATGGCACAGCTCATAGGGCATAGCCGTTTAGAACAGTGTTTGTCCGTATGTATGTATGTATGTATGTATGTATGTATGTCCCCTCAAACATATAGCAATCAGAGCTGAGGATCTGGTCACATGACAGGGTGATGTCATTACGCCTGATGTCATTACGGCGGTACGGCGGCTGACTCTCCACATACCGCCATTTTGATAAATATGCCGTTCATGCCAAACACATCGTCGAACCTGTCATATATCACAATCGCCAAGCTTTACCTTTACGTTTTTCATTCAGTGTGAAACACAAACAAACTGATTGTTAAAATGACCAAATATCGAAAGCATCGGTGTTACGTCTCTTCCAACAAAACGGTATGTGCCCAACCCTTGTGCGGTATAATCTAAATTACAGTAGATCTTCCCTCAGTTCTGTAAGTAAAACTTACCTCATGGATGTCGGGATTCCTCCAAATTTCTTTGTTTAATGTTATAAACACCATTAGCGACTGTTTAAAAAGCTAATCATATGTGTTTGTGGTTTATTATATTTTAAAAGCCCGGCTACGCTGCTGTTAGACTTTTGGTCTTGTTTTACGGCATAGATGTTTGGTTCCTGTATTTATGTTTGTCTCTCCGTATGTATGTATGTATGTCCCTCACATATTTATCCTACATATTGGGTGAGTTTTATAGTTGACAATTACACTTCTGAAAGGTATAATATTACTATAATTCACCAAATGTCCGTCCGTCTCTCTGTCTGTCCATCCGTTCGAAGGTACCACAAAAACGGCTGAACCGATCGCAACGATATTTTCGGTGGTTAATCCTGGGATCTCCTGGAGTAAAATAGGCTATTTAGTTTTTCCAATTTCAGCTTTGGCCTCCAGCATTTTCAGGTTTGGACTCCCGCATAACGTTATTTTCCCGGGTGCCGCACAAACGGCGGCACCGATTGCTGCATGGCTGCGCTGCACCAATCGGCTGCACCGATCGGACTCGGTGACCTCGGACAAAGACCTTTAATAAGGACATGGGTTGAATCCCTGCTTGCTTGAGAGAATGCCAACCCCCTCCCCACCATCACGGTCGTCTCTCCAACTCACAATCCCATGAGATATGCGGAAAGGATGACCCAAAACCAATTATCTTCTTTTTGATTCGTATGTAAACATCATTAAAAGTAAATAATGACATGAGAGAATTCCACATAGCTATTTGGGTGGTGTATGCGCTAACAGAACGCTGTCTCTATCGATCTTGCCAAGGCCGTAACACCTATCAGCTTAAAATCCTTTTAACAGTTGACTTGGTAGTTTTTACAATGAAGGAAACATTAACAATGTTGTTAAAAGTTTATTTTGTGATTAGTTTGTGATTGGAGTTATGTTGTTTGGAATGAAAACAGATATATCGAGTTCAAGTAAATGAAGACATGCCGTGATGGTTTCTGCTTTCTAAATGTGAACTTCGTGGATCGCCATATGCAGATTCGCCATGGACCCATGATCTATGTTTCTATACGTGAACATACCCGTTTGTTTGCGAACGGGTACGTTTTTCATGGAAGTCCTTCACGAAATTGCAGTCCATGTCTGACGTGCGACTGAGTGTGCTACAGAAATGTGGAATTTATTGGTTTAATGCTTTTGCATTCGCCATATCTGCATTGCCTGTTTGCTTCCGGCCTCCCACCCATGCGTAGCACGGGTATCTCACTAGTGTAAGTAATGCCATTTGGCTTTGTCAGTTATGTTTCTTTCAACATCCTTTAGGGGAGTTCATATATTACATCATATACCTGGTTGGGGCAAATTATCACACTTTATGATTGGGGGGGTAACTGAAATTATGACAACAGGGTGATGATGGGGGTGGGGAGGGGCACATGCCCCCCAGATCATATATCTATCTATAATTCCAGTAATCTCTGTGTGTGTGTGTGTGTGTCTGTCTGTCTGTATGTATGTATGTATGCGACCGCTGTTTCTCGACAACTACCGGTCCGATATACTTGAAACTTGCCAGGTATATTGCTGGGGACCCGAGGATGTGCCTTTTCAAGGTTTGAAATTAATCGGACAAGTGGTTCCCAAGGTATGGTCACCGTACTCGCAAGCCGTTCACTTTGGCTTTGCGAATGGACCAAACCATTTCATGTAAATAGAGGGGGGGGGGGAGGGGGGGTTCTGTGGTCGTTGCGAATGGACCAAACCATTTCATGTAAATAGAGGGGGGGGGGGGTTCTGTGGTCGTTACTGCCACGTGGTTTCAAAGTTTTTTTTTGTTGTTGTTGTTTGCACGCATGTTTTTTTGCACGCACGTACGGGCAAGCACGTACGGGCGTGCCCGTACGTACGGGCAATCACGTACGGGCGTGCCCGTACGTGCGGGCACGCCCTAGTACTTAAAATTTGGATTAAGGGCTCTTCAGACATTGAAGCATTTCTTATAACTGCCTCCAACCACCCTAAGGCTGGTGTTGGCTTAACGGTTAGGGTGGAGGGCTTGGGATCCTAGGGTCCTAAGTTTGAATCCCGCTCAGCTGTTGAATTAACACCAGGTGGGGTTGACTCAGCCTGTCATGCTTCCGAGGTCGGCAAAATAAGTACAAACTCACTGGGTCCTCTCTCAAGGAGGCTAGTTGCAGGATTTGCACTCCGGCTGCAGTAAAACACCTCATTCTGTAACACACACAGTGGTGTATGTCGGGATGGTGTTGAGGTCACTTTGGTAATGACAAACATATATATGGTGTTGACAAACATATAGAATAAACCAGTGTCTCAATGCAAATCGCTTCACTTCCATGGTGACAGACAGCTTAGAGACTTGGAGTACTTCAAAATAATTCAATATTTACATGATTTTTTAACAGGTATCTCCAGCCAGGTCATACTATCCTCTTCAACGAAAATATCAAACAAGCCCAGCTACGCCACTGTTAGACTTTTGGTGGTGTTTTTGTGTTTCAGACAAGACTTTCTAATCATTTTTTGCATCAAGTTTGGTGAATTGTATAAGGATTTTTATGGATAAAAGTAAATAAAGAAGGACAGCAAGATCATGTTTGTGAAAGTTTCCATATGGCATCCACTGAGTGTGTCATTAATTTGGATTGCCTTTTACTTGTCTACAGATAGGACACAGACCCTGAGTGTAATATCAAGTTCAAGGTGAGATTACACTTGAGATGTGTGAGGACAATAAAACAGCTGCCATGATGGAAGGATTGTATCGATTGCATGCAAGCATGGTCGACGTGTCCCTTCGACGTGCAGCAGTCGTCGGGTAGTTAGGTCTGATGGCTCAGAAGCAATTTAAGTGTCCCTTTTACAGGTGTGGAAGAGAAAGTTTGACAAAACACAAACTGCAGGTGCATCCGAAGTATAAATATATGTAAGCACAGGGATGTTAAGAACAAAGAAAAAGGCTTGTACAACTGTTGCGTAAAACTTGGCATGAAGTTGTAAACATGTAATAGTACACCAGCATGTAGTACAGACATGATGGGCCGAATGGCTTCCTCCCGCGTCAAATTTTCTTGTTATTCCTTGTTATACACCACTCTGTGAAGGACTTGTCGGAGAAGGTCCGCAAACCCCCGGGGAGGTGATCTGCGCCCATCCTTGCTTCCTCCAATCTTAAACCTAGTCCTTGGGCCACGGAGTCGCACACACCTCAAGAAGCGTGCATCTTTTGCTGTGCATTGCAATCCTTACCGTTAGCCATCTTCGACATTCCTGAACGTCCTGGCAGGCGAAAACATTGGGATCTGTTAAATATTGCACGAGTGTCCCGTCATTAAGTTATAACTGTAGCACGACTGGCAGCCACGGAGGGGTCTTAAGGGCATGGGCAGCGGATGGTGGACTGGCTTAGAAAATGTCATGCAGGAGACGTGTATGCATTTTGGTAGTTAAGTATGAATGCAATATAAGGTTAAGGTTATATTCTGTCCCGAGTTCATGACTCCTTGGCTGCATCTAGAATGCACACATACTAACCGGTTTATGAATGCACATCATTTGTGACCTTGAAAGTAAATTATTCATCAGGTTCATCAAATGCCTTTTAATATTATATTTTCAGTATGACTGTGAAATATGGCAACATACTCATTGTTTTATGGAGGAGGGGGACGATTGGCGATTTTACTTAAACTAAATTAACGTTGACAAAGAGGAAAATTTTAATTTGATTAAACAACAATATATTTGTATAAATCTAGTTTTCTACATTTTCATTGGCTGAAAACCACTGCAGAATATTTTAATTGTGGAGTATTTTAATCTTGTAGAGTATTTAAATTGTACAGTATTATAAATGCACCATATTTTAATTGTGGAGTATATATTAATTGTAGAGTATTTAAATTGTACAGTATTATAAATGTAGAATATTTTAATTGTGGAGTATATATTAATTGTAGAGTATTTAAATTGTACATTATTTAAATGCACAATATTTTAATTGTGGAGTATATATTAATTGTGGAGTATTTAAATTGTACATTATTTTAAATGCACAATATTTTAATTGTGGAGTATTTAAATTGTACATTATTTTAAATGCACAATATTTTAATTGTGGAGTATATATTAATTGTAGAGTATTTAAATTGTACAGTATTATAAATGTAGAATATTTTAATTGTGGAGTATATATTAATTGTAGAGTATTTAAATTGTACATTATTTAAATGCACAATATTTTAATTGTGGAGTATATATTAATTGTGGAGTATTTAAATTGTACATTATTTTAAATGCACAATATTTTAATTGTGGAGTATATATTAATTGTGGAGTATTTAAATTGTACAGTATTATAATTGTAGAATATTTTAATTGTGGAGTATTTTAATCTTGTGGAGTATTTAAATTGTACAGAATTTTAAATGCACAATATTTTAATTGTGGAGTATATATTAATTGTGGAATATTTAAATTGTACAGTATTATAATTGTAGAATATTTTAATTGTGGAGTATTTTAATCTTGTAGAGTCTTTAAATTGTACATTATTTTAAATGCACAATATTTTAATTGTGGAGTATATATTAATTGTGGAGTATTTAAATTGTACAGTATTATAATTGTAGAATATTTTAATTGTGGAGTATTTTAATCTTGTAGAGTATTTAAATTGTACATTATTTTAAATGCACCATATTTTAATTGTGGAGTACTAGGGCATGCCCGTACTATATCTATATCTAAAATTATATCCCCCCCCCTCTATTTACATGAAATGGTTTGGTCCAAAGCGAACGGCTTGCGAGTGGTGACAATCCCCCCCCCTCTATTTACATGCAATGGTTTGGTCCAAAGCGAACGGCTTCCGGAGTTTGGTAAAGAAATCGCCATCGCGTGCACAAACGCGCAGGAAAGCGAATGAATCGCAAATTCGTTTTTATTAGTTGTAAAACATAGTTTAACGCCAACATAGTTTGCAAACGTGAAATAAATGAATACGCTCTCAAATGTGCCATCCGAGGCAGAGTGTGCCCGCCACGTTCGGCACACGCGATCGTTCGCTGCTCTCTGATTGGTTGAATCGTTTTTTGGACATAGCTCGGTAAGTAATTGTCCGATTAATATGAAACCTTGAAAAGGCACATGCTCGGGTCCCCAGCAATATACCTGGCAAGTTAAAAGTATATCGGACCCGTGGTTGTCGAGAAACAGCGGTCACAGACAAACAAACGTACAGACAGAGATTACTGGAATTATAGATAGATATATTAATTGTGGGGTATTTAAATTGTACAGTATTATAATTGTAGAATATTTTAATTGTGGAGTATTTTAATCTTGTAGAGTATTTAAATTGTACATTATTTTAAATGCACCATATTTTAATTGTGGAGTATATATTAATTGTAGAGTATTTAAATTGTACAGTATTATAAATGTAGAATATTTTAATTGTGGAGTATATATTAATTGTAGAGTATTTAAATTGTACATTATTTAAATGCACAATATTTTAATTGTGGAGTATATATTAATTGTGGAGTATTTAAATTGTACATTATTTTAAATGCACAATATTTTAATTGTGGAGTATTTAAATTGTACATTATTTTAAATGCACAATATTTTAATTGTGGAGTATATATTAATTGTAGAGTATTTAAATTGTACAGTATTATAAATGTAGAATATTTTAATTGTGGAGTATATATTAATTGTAGAGTATTTAAATTGTACATTATTTAAATGCACAATATTTTAATTGTGGAGTATATATTAATTGTGGAGTATTTAAATTGTACATTATTTTAAATGCACAATATTTTAATTGTGGAGTATATATTAATTGTGGAGTATTTAAATTGTACAGTATTATAATTGTAGAATATTTTAATTGTGGAGTATTTTAATCTTGTGGAGTATTTAAATTGTACAGAATTTTAAATGCACAATATTTTAATTGTGGAGTATATATTAATTTGGAATATTTAAATTGTACAGTATTATAATTGTAGAATATTTTAATTGTGGAGTATTTTAATCTTGTAGAGTCTTTAAATTGTACATTATTTTAAATGCACAATATTTTAATTGTGGAGTATATATTAATTGTGGAGTATTTAAATTGTACAGTATTATAATTGTAGAATATTTTAATTGTGGAGTATATATTAATTGTGGAATATTTAAATTGTACATTATTTTAAATGCACAATATTTTAATTGTGGAGTATATATTAATTGTGGGGTATTTAAATTGTACAGTATTATAATTGTAGAATATTTTAATTGTGGAGTATTTTAATCTTGTAGAGTATTTAAATTGTACATTATTTTAAATGCACCATATTTTAATTGTGGAGTATATATTAATTGTAGAGTATTTAAATTGTACAGTATTATAAATGTAGAATATTTTAATTGTGGAGTATATATTAATTGTAGAGTATTTAAATTGTACATTATTTAAATGCACAATATTTTAATTGTGGAGTATATATTAATTGTGGAGTATTTAAATTGTACAATATTTTAAATGCACAATATTTTAATTGTGGAGTATTTAAATTGTACATTATTTTAAATGCACAATATTTTAATTGTGGAGTATATATTAATTGTAGAGTATTTAAATTGTACATTATTTAAATGCACAATATTTTAATTGTGGAGTATATATTAATTGTGGAGTATTTAAATTGTACATTATTTTAAATGCACAATATTTTAATTGTGGAGTATATATTAATTGTGGAGTATTTAAATTGTACAGTATTATAATTGTAGAATATTTTAATTGTGGAGTATTTTAATCTTGTGGAGTATTTAAATTGTACAGAATTTTAAATGCACAATATTTTAATTGTGGAGTATATATTAATTGTGGAATATTTAAATTGTACAGTATTATAATTGTAGAATATTTTAATTGTGGAGTATTTTAATCTTGTAGAGTCTTTAAATTGTACATTATTTTAAATGCACAATATTTTAATTGTGGAGTATATATTAATTGTGGAGTATTTAAATTGTACAGTATTATAATTGTAGAATATTTTAATTGTGGAGTATATATTAATTGTGGAGTATTTAAATTGTACAGTATTATAATTGTAGAATATTTTAATTGTGGAGTATTTTAATCTTGTAGAGTATTTAAATTGTACATTATTTTAAATGCACAATATTTTAATAGTGGAGTATATATTAATTGTGGAGTATTTAAATTGTACAGTATTATAATGGTAGAATATTTTAATTGTGGAGTAAAATAATTGTGGAATATTTAAATTGTACAGAATTTTAATTGTAGAATATTTTAATTGTGGAGTATATTAATTACTTGCAAAATCCAAGATTTTTCAAGTATATTGGTCGGTTGCGTTTGTGGTTCTGTCTGTCTGTCTGTTTGTCTGTTTGTCTGTTTGTTACTTGCCAGAAAAGATTCCGGCAAGTATGTTGATCGGTTGGTTTGTCTGTCTGTTTGTCTGTCTGTGCGCAGCACTACGTCTACACCGTTGCACGTAGAATCGCCAAACTTTACACACATATTTGTCTTGCCGTGGAATAGACTGTGCCCAATTGATGAGGTCATCCGTCACGTGGTTCGGCCGCCATCTTGGAAAAACCGAAAAACTTTACACCGATATAATCTCCGAAAGTGCGAAATAGAAAAAATTGAGACATGGTTCATTGCAAAGAACTCTCCATGGGGAATAAAATATGTTAATGACGATGTCATTGGTGCCTCCATTATGACATCATAATTCGACAAGTACAAAACTTCATCCGATCAAGATGAAATTTCTTGAGCAAATCTAGGAATAAATTAGTTTAGATAATGATGGCAAAATAGATGATAGTAAACAAATAATGATGACGTCATCGGTCACGTGGTTCGGCCGCCATATTTGTCCAAAATGGCCAATAAAAAAAAGTATATTCCGGCAAGTCCTCGGTCTCTGACCGATTTTTAATTACTTGCCAGAAAAAAATTCTGGCAAGTATGTTGATCGGTTGGTTTGTCTGTTTGTCTGTTTGTCTGTCTGTCATAATTTGTGACGTCATAATACGTCTGCCTGTGCGAAGCACTACGTCAATACCGTTGCACGTGGAATCGCCAAACTTTACACACATATTGGTCTTGCCCTGCAATAGACTGTGCCCAATTTTTAACTCTCTCGACCCAAGGCCTCCATTATGATGTCATAATTTGATAATTCGACAAGTACAAAACGTCATCCAATCAAGATGCAATTTCTTGAGCGCCATGTCGGCATAAACTGGTGGAGAAAAAAATCAATGATGATGTCATCGGTCACGTGGTTCGGCCACCATCTTGGAAAAACCGAAAAAATGTGCACCTCTATATCTCCGAAAGTGCTGAATAGAAAAAATTGAGACATGGCTCATTGTAAAGAACTCTCCATGGGGAATAAAATGTTAATGATGATGTCATTGGTTCCTCCATTATGACGTCATAATTCGACAAGTACAAAACTTCATCCGATCAAGATGAAATTTCTTGAGTATAATCTAGGAATAAATTAGTTTAGAAAACAAATAATGATTACGTCATCGGTCACGTAGTTCGGCCGCCATATTTGTTCAAAATGGCCAATAAAAAAGTATATCCCGGCAAGTCCTCGGTCTCTGGCCAATTTTTCATGTGTTTGTCTGTGCGCAGCACTACCTCTACACTGTTGCACGTAGAATCACCAAACTATACACACATATTTGTCTTGCCCTGGAATAGACTGTGCCCAATTGATGACGTCATCGGTCACGTGGTTTGAACGCCACCTAGGAAAAGCCGAAAAAATTTGCACCTTTATATCCCCAAAAGTGCGGAATAGAAAAAATTGAGACTTGGCTCATTGTAAAGAATTGTCCATGGGGAATAAAATATGTTAATGATGATATCATAGCTGCGTCCATTATGACGTCATAATTCGACAAGTACAAAACTTCATCCGATCAAGATGAAATTTCTTGAGCATAATCTAGGAATAAATTAGTTTCGATAATGATGACAAAATAGATGATAGTAAACAAATAATGATGTTGTCATCGGTCACGTGGTACGGCCGCCATAATTGTCCAAAATGGCCGATAAAAAAAGTATATTCCCGCAAGTCCTCGGTCTCTGACCGATTTTTTCATCTGTTTGTCTGTTTGTTTGTCACCGGCCTGCAGGTCACAATTTTCAACCAATCTTCACGAAACTTCACCAAATGGTAAAGTTGGTCAAAAGCAAGAAGCCTATTGTTTTTGGAGTCAAAATGTCAAAAGGTCAACATAGGCCAAAAGGTCAACATAGGCCAAATTTCTAAAATCCTCAATTTTCATTTGATTGACTTGAAATGTGAAGAGGGCTTGCATATCTGATCACTGAATTCAACCACCAAGTATTTTTGAGGTCAACATGGGCCAAAAGGTCAACACAGGCCAAATTTCTAAAATCCTCAATTTTTATCCAATTGAGTTGAAATTTGAAGAGGACTTGCATATTTACCATCCTTTCCAGTTGGTGCCTCATCTTTTCTGCATAAATTATTACTGATAACCTTTCCTAAAGATGTTTCTATTCTCTTCCAGGATTCTTATCCATTCCACCTTCTTATTGTGTTATTTTCGATCTTCATAAATTCCTTTCCAGAATCGTTCCAGTTTATCTTTTTCAGGAGGGGATGACACATTGTGCCTCCATTTCCCTAGTTCACAGCAGAATATTTTCAGGTTGTTTCAAACATCTCACCTTGTTTTCCCCTCATGTTATCCTCATCATAGTTTTTCTATTTTCCTTGCTATAATTTCGGTTTTCAGTTTATTTTCCACAACCATTACCTCTCGGTCTTTGTCTCCAATTTTGTATTTTTATTTTATTTTCTGGATTCTCCTCTTTAGTTTTCTGGATTCTCCACTCCTTTAGTTTTAGTTTCTGGATTTCTGGATTATTTTCTGGATTCTCTTATTTTATTTCCTGGCTTTGATTTCCTCTTTTGAATTGCTGTATTTGTCCTGTCTCCTTTCTGAGCATTTCCCTCCGTCTCTCGAGTCATTGCTTCCAAGGTGGTGCTTGGTTTTTATTAGTTCACCTGGAACTAAGTTCCGGGGAGCTTATGCGATGGTGCATCGTCCGTCAGTCCGTCCGTAAACACTTGCAACTTCTTCTCCGAAACCGCTGATGGGATTGCGGCCAAACTTCGCACAAATTATATCTGTTGTGTTGTGACTAAAGTTTGTTCACGGCATTAAAAAAAAAAAGAGTGTCTAAGGGGGTCTACCGGGGGTCAAAGTTGGTCTGGGTTTGACCCCCCAAAATAGGATTTTGCTTTTTCCTCTGAAGTACACACACTAATTTGATGAAACTTGACCACAACGTTCCATTCATCACCACTGATGTACCAAAATTTGTTCCCGGCATTAAAAAAAATTGGGGTCCAGGGTGGTCTATTGGGGGGGGGGCGGCGAGTTGCCCCCCAAAATAGGTATTTGCTTTTTTCTTAGAAACTACACACACAATTTCGATGAAACTTGACCACTGTGATCAAAGTTTGTTCAACGTAATTTTAAAAAGTCAGGCCCTAAGGGAGTGTATGGGGAGGGGGTGGGTGTTGCCCCCCAAAATATTTATTTGCTTTCTTTTCAGAAACTACACATGCATTTCTGATGAAACTTTACCACAACCTTAATCACCCGTGTTGTACCAAAGTTTGTTCACAGCATTAAAAAAGAATCGTTTTCCTCGTTAAAAAATAATTTAAAAAACATTGTGTTTCCACCCCCCCCCCCCCCCAAAAACCAAAATAGGTATTTGCTCTTTTCTCTGAAACAACACACACAATCTCAATGAAACTTCACCACAACCTTAATCCCGTGTGATGTACCAACTTTTGTTCAAGGCATCAGAAAAAATTGGGGTCGGAGGAGGTATACAGGGTGGAGGGGGGGGGGGGGTGGAGGGGGTGGCAGTTGCCCCCCCCAAAATAGGTATTTTTTTTGTTTGTTTGTTTGTTTGAAGTCTTATGATTATGTTAGTATGATTCTACTTGCTGCCCTATCTTCCAGCAATCATTGAAATTGGTTTCAAATACCTTGGTGCTGTTTAAAATACCTTTAGTCAGTGTAGTGTACCGCTTTATTCCACCAAGTGAGCGCCCAGCGGTGTTGCCCCTACTTTTGTGGAACCTGTTCTGTTCTTGTGGTTTCGTTGTTACTTTTTCCTGAATGAATAATGCTGCTGCAAAAATCATTGTTTATTTCTTTCAGTGGGGATGATTTTGGTATTAATTTCAAATATTTGTTTGTTCTGCTGATTTGTGCTTTTGTGCGTTTATCATTATGTAGTCGAATTAGTCCTGGTCTTTCGTCATTTGGTATCAATCGCACCTCCTCTATGTTATTACCATTAGCGAGCTCTGCTCCCAGATTACGTTGATCCTCATCATCCTTCCACGCCACCCCTCCTCTGTCCCTCTGTACCACTTCGTCCTTCTGCACATTATCATTTGTATCTCTTTGTATTGCAGCCGCTTCAGGTGTGTGTGTGTCTGTGTGTGTGTCTGTGTGTGTGTGTGTGTGTGTGTGTGTGTGTGTATATATGTATGTGTGTATGTGTGTGTATTTGTGTATGTATGTGTGTATGTGTGTATCTATGCATGTATGTGTGTGAGTGTGTTTGTGTGTGAATGTGTGTGTGTGTGTGTGTATGTGTGTATGTGTGTGTGTGTTTGTGTGTGTATGTGTGTGTGTGTGTGCGTGTGTGTGTGTGTGTGTGTGTGTGTGTGTGTGTGTGTGTGTGTGTGAATGTGTTTGTGAATGTGTGTGAATGTGTTTGTGAATGTGTGTGTGTGTGTGTGTGTGTGTGTGTGTGTGTGTGTGTGTGTGTGTGTGTGTGTTTGTGTATGTATGTGTGTGTTTAAACAAGCTCATGCCAAAACATAATTTTGATGAAAAGACTGTTTTAGTTGAATCTTCGACATGTGTTTTTCAGGGAACCAATAGAAATGCAGACACAATATTTGCAGTCGACATTGATTTTCAAAATCAATAATAATGCTTGACTTGCCCCATTGCGAGTAAAACCATCGAAAGGAACACCTGCTTACTCAAAGACAAAAGTCCTTGATTGAATGAAATATAGGTTTATATATTTTGACTTTTTCAACATATTTCAACATACAGCTATTTGTTCTTCATTTCAACAATATTGTTAGACAAAGGCGATATAATATAACAAATATCATGAAACATTTACATTTTGTCGTCCATTGTAGAATTTAAATAAACATGAATGCAAATTTCGCATGTGGAAAAAGTAAGTACACCCCTACATTTATCACGACTTCAAATAACTAAAATTAGAATCAGGTGCACCAGCTCAGGTGCAAATGATTACAACATCGTTAGAGAGGATCTTGGAGGAACCTGTCTTATTTAAACCTCAGACATTTAGTTTGGTTTGCTCTTTGTTGTTGAAGTGTGCGGCGTCACCATGCAGAGATCAAAAGAGCTCTCTGAGGCCTTCAGAAAGAAGGTTATAGATGCCTACGAGTCTGGGAAGGGATTTAAAAAGATCTCCAAACAATTTGAAATCAATCATTCGACTGTCCGGAAGATCATCTACAAGTGGAGAAGATTCCAACAACTGCCAACTTGTTCAGGCCAGGCCGCTCCAGCAAGTTCAGCCCGAGAGCAGACCGCAACATGCTGAAAGAAGTCTCTAGGAACCCCAGAATGTCATCACGAGACCTACAGGTAGCTCTTGCCACTGTTGATGTCAAAGTGCACGAGTCTAACATGAGAAAGAGGCTGCACAAACTTGATCTACGTGGGAGGTGTGCCAGGAGGAAACCTTTGCTGTCCAGAAAGAACATCAGGGCAAGACTAAAGTTTGCCAATGAACACCTTGGCAAAGACCAGCACTTCTGGAACAATGTGGTCTGGACAGATAAGTCAAAGGTAGAGCTATTTGGCCACAGTACCAGAAGACATGTTTGGCGACAACCAAAGACAGCATTTGACCACAAAAACCTGATACCAACTGTAAAGCATGGTGGTGGAAATATTATGGTTTGGGGCAACTTTGCTGCATCAGGGCCTGGGCAGCTCACCATCATAGAATCCACGATGAATTCTTCATTGTACCAGAGGGTGCTTGAGGATAATGTGAGGCCATCCGTCGGAAAGTTGAAGCTCAACCGAAGATGGACCTTGCAACATGACAATGACCCTAAACATACCAGTAAATCCACCAAGGAATGGCTGAAAAGAAAGAAATGGAGGGTTCTGGAATGGCCAAGTCAAAGCCCGGATCTAAATCCCATCGAGATGTCATGGGGGGGGGGGGGGTGGGGGGGGATTTGAAACGAGCTGTGCATGCAAGAAACCCCTCAAACATCGCACAGCTGAAAGAATTCTGCATGGAGGAGTGGGCAAATATTTCTCCCAGTCGATGTCAGAGACTGGCAGACAGTTATAAGAAACGCCTACTTGAGGTTGTTTCTGCCAAAGGGGGCAATACCACCTATTAGAGCCAAGGGTGTACTTACTTTTTCCACATGCGAAATTTGCATTTATGTTTATTTAAATTATACAATGGACTACAAAATGTAAATGTTTCATGATATTTGTTATATTATATCACCTTTATCTATCAATATTGTTGAAATGAAGATGGACCACCTTGTTTGAAATTCCAACTTCTTTCCTGGAAGTCCTGGCAGTGTCCATATGTTTATACCTCTCCCACCCCCCCCCCCCCTTCACATGCCTCCCCCCCAAAGCCCTCTCCCTCCCACAGATCTCTCGATGTCTCCATGTCTCCATGTCTCTCGGTCCCTGCTGTCAAATGTTGTGTTTGTGTCCTTCCCCCTCTCCCCCCATCTTGTCTACCGCTCCCGATGTTATTTGTTTTATGTGTCTGTTTGTCTTTCTTGTGATTAATGTTCGCTCTTTCACGAGCCTCGATCTTGTATACAAAAAAAAAAAAAAAGCTGTATGTTGAAATATGTTGAAAAAGTCAAAACCTTTCATGGGGTGTGCTTACTTTTTCACGTGACTGTATATATATATATGAATCAATGCACCTCCTAGCTTTAATGGTGAGCACCAGCCACCGATTAATTTCTCACACGGTAAAAGCCGCATAACCCGCAAGGAACCAACAGTCTGTCTGCCACCCAGACCATCGTTCCCACCAGTGCAAACAAAAACCAGGGGGTGCGGTGCGATCGGCGGAGATAATAATCAACGACATAACAACATTACGAGCACTGTCCAGATCTCCTGTGGACCGAAGTCCTAGACCAAAGCGTCACCTCCGTCCTAGAGGCCTCACCCCGGCCAATCTGTCGACTGACAGAGATTTATTCTTTGGTCCCCATTGGCCAAACATCAAACAGAGCTGCCAATCCAGATTTCGGGCTTATTTTCCCTCATCAGGCCTGCATACGGCAAAAAATCTAACCAATGAGGACCAAACTCGTCTAATAAGTGAATCAAGGCACCTCCGAGCTTTAATGTGGCTGGTGCTCCCCATTGTGTGTTTGAGGGATTTTGCTGCTGTGTTTGAGGGATATAGCTGCTGTGTTTGAGGGATTTTGCTGCTGTGTTTGAGGGATTTTGCTGCTTTGTTTGAGGGATATTACTGCTGTGTTTGAGGGGTTTTGGTGCTTTGTTTGAGGGATTTTGCTGCTGTGTTTGAGGGGTTTTTCTGCTGTGTTTGAGGGATTTTGCTACTGTGTTTGAGGGATATAGCTGCTGTGTTTGAGGGATATAGCTGCTGTGTTTGAGGGATTATGCTGCTGTGTTTGAGGGATTTTGCTGCTGTGTTTGAGGGATTTTGCTGCTGTGTTTGAGGGATATAGCTGCTGTGTTTGAGGGATTATGCTGCTGTGTTTGAGGGATTATGCTGCTGTGTTTGAGGGATTTTGCTGCTGTGTTTGAGGGATTTTTCTGCTGTGTTTGAGGGATTTTGCTGCTGTGTTTGAGGGATATAGCTGCTGTGTTTGAGGGATTATGCTGCTGTGTTTGAGGGGTTTTGCTTCTGTGTTTGAGGGGTTTGGCTGCTGCATTTTGAACGCCCCATCGTTTGTCATTTGTTTATTTTATATTTTATATTTTTTTGCATTATTTACTTTTCCACCTCCTACCAATGTTGCTGCATCTAGTCCACAGGAGATGTGCAAAGGCTCTGTTTCACCTTTACCCTCAAGTGACCTCTACGTGACCTCAAATGATGAGAGTTGAGGGATTAAGCTGTTTTGGCTCTGGTATCGACAGCTCTCTATATTAAAGCAGTGTCCGCTGTGCTTCACTACACGGTAATGTCCCGCAATGCTGTGACCGATCTGATAATATGCACAGGGGACTGCAGACAGAGCCCTCATGGCACAATTGGCAATTACCTGCACAGCCGAGGGTGTACCACAATAGTACCCCAAAGGTGTAAAAAAAACAACCCGTCAACAGTTTTTTTTTTATTGCCCTTCCCTTAGCAGTGTCAATGTGTGTTTGGGTTATTTAATTTCCTAGTTTTCACATCCTTGCTGCACAAGGAAAATAAGGCAATGCTTTCTACTCGATGATGGCCTAGTAATTTATTTGGTCTTGGTCCCCTTGGTAGACCCTCGGAGCGGGTACCCTACAGCGGTATCCCTACAGCGGGTACGAGCAGAGCAGCGAGTACTCCTTTGCCTCTTGTGCTGAGCTGACGGCCTCAGGGATATAAGTAATAACTGCATCGTGTGTTGTATTATTTAGTAAAGGAAAGATCACATAATATCGAGTTTGATTGTACGTTTAGATAAAGACGAATGTCCATGCTTTTATACAACAGTGGTATTGAAGGAGCTGTGCTCCCACGTAGTCGGAAGAATGGACGCGACAAAAAGCTGGAATTCGTCCGAGTTTCTTTATTGTCACAAAACAACTCGGGTACTCTGAAAAGCCCGTTTATCGGGCAGCAATATATATACACACATTATCCCGGAGCGTTTGCCCAGGAAAGGCGAGAGGGGGTGTGCCCGGGCATCCCGGATGCAGCCTGGCAAGTCGAGAGCGGGCGTCCCGGCCGAGGCCTGGCAAGTTGAGCGCGGGCCTGCCCGGGCATCCTGGACGAGCCCGGCATGGTGATCGCTCCGCGTCCTTGGTAAGTGCAAGGCGATTGTGTAAACCCAGCGGTAGCCGCTACACACGTCCCCCCAGAATCGACTTGCACCGGCAGGGTCAATTTGAGGGGGGTCCTGATGACCCGGCCGAAGCGACCCCTGGCGGGTCGTGGGGGGGGGGGGTCCGGTGTGGTGGTGGGCAGTCGAGTGGGGGGCACCGTGGACGGGGGGCGGCCTCGCCGTGGCTGAAGGGCCAACCATGGCAGTTGGTCGATGTCCACGTGCGCCGGCTTGAGGCGGTCCACCGCAATCCGGTCCGACCTGCCGCCGATGTCGATGACGAACGACTTGTCGTCCTGTCGCAGGACCCGGAAGGGCCCGTCGTACGGCGGCCCGAGTGGCCCCCGATGTGCGTCATGATGCACAAAAACGTACTCCGCTGTGCGAAGCGCTGGAGGGACGTAGGACTGGGGGTCACCGTGGTGGGATGTTGGCACGGGGGCAAACCGTCGGGCGGCCTCCTGGAGGTCCGAGTGCCGGTGAGCTGCGGACCAGGGACTGGTAGCGTCGGGCACGAATTCGCCCGGGACGCGTAGCGCCTGGCCGTAGACAAGCTCGGCGGTGGATGCCCGGAGGTCCTCCTTGGGGGCCGTGCGGAGGCCCAAAAGGACCCACGGCAGCCGGTCGGCCCAACCGCCGTCTTGAAGGCCGGCCATGAGCGCGGCCTTCATGGAGCGGTGGAATCGCTCGCACAACCCGTTGGCTTGGGGGTGGTAGGCCGTAGTACGGTGGAGCTTGACCCCCAGGTTACGGGCGACCGCGCCCCACAGCTCGGAGGTGAACTGCGGTCCGACGAGATGTCCGCCAGTGCGCCGAAGCGGGCGACCCAGGTGGCGATGAAAGCCTGCACCACGTCGGCGGTGGTGGTGGAGACGAGGGGAACGGCCTCCGGCCACCTGGTGGTCCTGTCCACCATGGTGAGCAGGTGTGTGAACCCCCGTGATGGGGGGAGGGGGCCCACCAGATCCACGTTGATGTGGTCGAAACGTCGTTCGGGCACGGTGAAAGGTGCCAGCAGGGCCTGGGTGTGTCAGTGGACCTAGGCCTGTTGGCAGGCTGTGCAGGTGCTGGTCCAATCGCGGACGTCCCGTCATTGTCATTCACTCCACATAGGTGGAGATGCAGTTACCGGGCGCCATCTTGGTTGGCATTCGATGCTGGGCGATGGTGATTTCCGTCACATGTTTGCACGTAATTCAGAGCGAAAAGCGATCGTGTTTTGTGTCGATTTTTGTCGATATGAATTAAATGTCTTTGATAGGGACCAGTAATTCCGCCAGGGGCGCTGCGCACACTACTTACGTCATGCTGTGCATGGCACTCTGTGACCGCCGTTGCGGTGCAATGCTTTGCGGGCAAATCGTTTTTATGCCATGGTATGTCATATTTTGGACTTAACCACTCTTCATGACTGATCATGTGACATATACACACTCATGGCTACCACCGAGACGGATCCTGGTTTCACCTGAGTAATATTTACCATATTTGCTCAATTTTGAAACCGATGCATGCAAATATCGTGTCTATACCACACCTAAAATATTTTTTAGAAAGAATTATCACATCTCCCCTTTGAAAGTGCCCCTGAAGTGTGTCCAGGTGGAATTTCTAAGTCGTAGGTCTTAGCAACTCTCAGCAATCTTTTACCGCATGGATTTATCTCGAGTATTTACTAAACTGTGCTAAGTTGAAGTTGCGTACATATTTCAGCAGTTTTCAATGTAAATCGGTGTAATGTAACCTCCCACCTCCCCCATCCCCTCCCCTCCCCTCTCCCCCTCCCCCTCCCCCCTCCCCCTCCCCTCCCCCTCCCCCCTCCCACCCCTTCCCATCCCTCACCCTACCCATCCCCCCCTCTTCTCCCCTCTCCCCCTCCCCCTCCCCCTCCCCCTCTTCTCCCCTCTCCCCCTCCCCCTCCCCCTCTTCTCCCCTCCCCCCCCGTTCCCCTCCCCTCCCCTCCCCCCTCCCCTCCCCCGCCCGGCAATGCCGGGTACTTCTGCTAGTAATAATATAAAGCGAAATATCAGCAGTTATACATGGAAACTAGGAAGAAAGACAAAAGAGCAGGGAAATATAAAAAGAGTTGGACAGATTGGGGATAGACAAAGAAGGATCACTGGAATGGCTTAGAAGAGGCCAGCTCAAATGGGATGGAGAATGAATCATAATAAATGTCCAAGATCAAGAACACTGCACCAATGGATTTTAAAAGATGGCAGGAGTTGTTAGTTAATCGGAAAAGTGTAGGTTCTGCAAGGTAGAAACAGAAAACACGAGTCACCTATCGGGATGTAAAAATTCATGTCAGAACAGCTGTATACCCAAAGGCACAACAACGTATGTAGAGTAATCCATAAGCACATTTGAAGAAATTCCAATATCCCAGTTCCACAAAACTCATGGAAACATGAACCAAAAGCAATCACTGAAAACAAGGAAGTAACACTCACATATGACCTGATGATCCCATCCAGCGTGAATATCGAAAACAAAGCATTGTGACCGGACATAGTACTCAGGAACAAAAAGGAAAAGACAGCATTGCTGATTGAGGTTTCAATACTCGGCGATTTTGGCCTAAATATTGCAAAAATCAAGAAAACGACCAAATAACTCACAAATTAAGTGAAAACATCCTGGAAGCTGAAGAGCACCGAAATTGGACCAGCGATAATTGGAGCAACGGGAATGATAGAGAAGAACCTTCCAGAGATCTTAAAAAACATAGGGGCAATACCCCTGGCGCTCACCTGGTAGAATAAACAGTATACTGCAATAACTAAAGGTATTTTAAACAAATTTCAATGGTTGCTAGAAGACAGGGCAGCATGTATAATCATAGTAACATAATCATAAGACTTGAAATAAACAAACAAAAAATACTGTTACGTTTATGGGAGGTAGGCAATGAAATACCTTAGTCCAGGTAGGAGTGTATAGATTACCATGCTCCGAATGTCGTGTAAGAACACCTTGATGTAATTAAGTCAGCTCCATGTGTTCGGATTAAGTGTGACGTGTGGCTATACGGAGGGTGGCTCTTGTGTTATGTAGCTAAGGGAATAAGAATAAATCCCCCTGTCCATCCTCTTGTGATCTGACCTTTGTGGTTATAATAAATCGGCCTGCGATAAGACGAGGGCTGTCAGGAAACGAACTCAGGCACATTACAACACCGACAAGCCCGACAGATACACAGCACATTTGACGATCGGCAAAAGGAGGCCCCGCCCCAAAGGGAATGATTGGTCATGGTCATAGACTGAAGTGGTGGGGCGCGGGGATTGGTTCGAGTGTGAGGTCAGCAAAAAGAGGGGAGTGTGGGTTTCCCTCTCTCTCTCTTTTTCTCTCTCTCTTTTTCTCTCTCTCTTGGTCCTGGCTTTGGTCATGGGCAGTCACGTTTTGCCTCTGTGGGCGCCTGTGAAGAGAACTTGTGCAGCTCGGGAAACCTTTGCAACATCGGAGGAGGGGTGTTGGTTGAAGGTGGTGCTCTTCAGAGACAGAGGAGATAGCGAGCAAACAAAAGGAGGCTATCCTGTCTACTTTCCTCACGCCAGCAGCTGGCTACGGGCGCGAATCCATGCCATCCTGTGTGCTTCCTGCGCGCAGTGGTTATACCGTGGAGGCTGATACAAATACAAAGAACATTATTTTATTGATTTATCTCATTCCCTTGTCTGTATACGAGTCCGTATGGAGGGTCCCTCGATTAGGACTCTTTGTTTTATCGTGCATTTTCTTGTTTGCTGGCATTTATTTTATTAAACGTTTTTATTGTACATTTTAATTCAGTGTCTTGTTGAGTTGATTACCAGGGTCAAAGATGTCCAGTGGGGTCCGTGCAGGTAAGAGCTTCGCTACCCTTCGCTGCCTCATCCCCCGCGCGTATTAACAATGCAATAGTTGGATTGAACGCCTCGGAGTGCTAAGCTCGATCGGCTACCCGTTACCTTGGAGGATCGTAATCCCCTGGAACACGACAATACCTACTTTGGGGGGGGGGGGACCACCCCCCCCCCCCTCTGGGCAACTCCATACACCTCCTCAGACCACAATTTTTCTAATGCCTTGAACAAACATTGGTACATCATGGGTGATGAAGGTTGTGGTGAAGTTTCATCGAAATTGTGTGTGTATTTTTTGACAAGAAAGCAAATACCAATTTTGGCGGGCAACCCCCCCCCCCCCCCCCTGCAGACCCGCAAAGGGGCAGATTTTTTAAAATGCCGTGAACAAACTTTGGTCCATCACGGGTGGTGAAGGTTGTGGTCAAGTTTCATCGTAGTTGTGCGTGTAGTTTCAGAGAAGAAAGCAAATACCTATTTCGGGGGAGTCAAACCTGGACCCACTTCGACCCCGTAGATCCCCTTAGACTTCCATTTTCTTAGTGCCGTGAACAAACCTCGGTACATCATGGGGGATGAAACAAACTACAGTGGGAGGTTGTACGGGGCTCAGTGACGATCGTGAAAAGAGCCCTCGGAACAAAACTCTGAGTACAACAAAACTTCACAACTTCGCCCATGAATCACAATCCTTCACCGAAACTGGGGTGGATACTTGCAGACCTGGGAGGAATCCGTTCCACCTCCTAAAACCCAAGTTATGTAGATACCAACCGACGAAACACACACACACACACACAAAAGCATATACGTGCACACACTCATACATATACACATACACACACACACACACACACACACACAAACATATACGTGTACACACTCATACACTCATACACATACACACACCCACCATACAAACAACACACATACATACACATACACAAGCATATACGTGCACACACTCATACATATACACATACACACACACGCACACAAACATATACGTGTACACACTCATACACATACACACAGACACACACACATATACACACACAAGAATATACATGTACACACTTGTGCACACATACACACACCCACACACACCCACACACACCCACACATACATCCACACATACATCCACACACCACACACACCCACACATACACACAAACACCCACACATACACACACACACACACCACACACACACACACACACACACACACACACACACACACACACACACACACAAACACCCACACATACATACAAACCCACACACACACACATACGCGCACACACACACACACACACACACACACACACACACACACACACACACACACACACACACACACACAGACATACACATACACACACACACACACACACAAACACCCACACATATACACACGCACACACATACATACACACACACACACACACACACACACACACACACAACCTTGTTAATCTTTTTCGGCACATGTTGGTATGTTGTGAGTATCTCATATATGGAAAATTTTGAATGGCCCTACTTGGCTAAACTGTATAGATATAGACTCTGTAAATTTAAATACGAAACTCTGTAAATTTAAATTCGAACCTCTGTAAATTAAAATACGAAGCTCTGTAAATTTAAATACGAAACTCTGCAAACTTATATACGAAACTCTGTAAATTTATATACGAAACTCTGTATATTTAAATACGAAACTCTGTATATTTAAATACGAAACTCTGTAAATTTATATACGAAACTCTGTAAATTTAAATACGAAACTCTGTAAATTTAAATTCGAACCTCTGTAAATTAAAATACGAAGCTCTGTAAATTTAAATACGAAACTCTGTAAATTTATATACGAAAATCTGTAAATTTAAATATGAAACTCTGTAAATTTATATATGAAACACTGTATATTTAAATACGAAACTCTGTAAATTTAAATACGAAACTCTGTAAATTTAAAACGAAACTCTGTAAATTTAAATACGAAACTGAAAATTTTAATGTGAAACTCTGTAAATTTAAATACGAAACTCTGTAAATTTAAATCTGAAACTCTTTAAATTTATATACCAAACACTGTAAACTTAAATACGAAACTCTGTAAATTTAAAAACGAAACTTTAAATTTATATACCAAACTGTAAAATTAAATACGAAACTCTGTAAATTTAAATATGAAACTCTGTAAATTTATATACGAAACTCTGTAAATTTAAATACGAAACTCTGTAAAATTTATATATGAAACACTAAATTTAAATACGAAGCTCTGTAAATTTAAATACGAAACTCTGTAAATTTAAATACGAAACTTTAAATTTATATATGAAACACTGTAAACTTAAATACGAAACGCTAAATTTAAATACGAAACTCTGTAAATTTAAATACGAAACTCTGTAAATTTAAATACGAAACTCTGTAAATTTATATATGAAACTCTGTAAATTTAAATACGAAACTCTGTAAAATTTATATATGAAACACTGTAAATTTAAATACGAAACGTTGTAAATTTAAATACGAAACTCTGTAAATTTACATCTGAAACTCTGTAAATTTAAATACGAAACTCTGTAAATTTAAATACGAAACTCTGTAAATTTAAATACGAAACTCTGTAAATTTAAATACGAAACTGTAAATTTAAATACGAAACTATTTAAATTTATATACCAAACACTGTAAACTTAAATACGAAACTCTTTAAATTTATATACCAAACACTGTAAACTTAAATACGAAACTCTGTAAATTTATATACCAAACACTGTAAAATTAAATACGAAACTCTGTAAATTTAAATACGAAACTCTGTAAAATTTATATATGAAACACTGTAAATTTAAATACGAAGCTCTGTAAATTTAAATACGAAACTCTGTAAATTTAAATACGAAACTTTAAATTTATATATGAAACACTGTAAACTTAAATACGAAACGCTAAATTTAAATACGAAACTCTGTAAATTTAAATACGAAACTCTGTAAATTTAAATACGAAACGCTGTAAATTTATATACGAAACTCTGTAAATTTAAATACGAAACTGTAAAATTTATATATGAAACACTGTAAATTTAAATACGAAACTCTGTAAATTTAAATACGAAACTAAATTTAAATACGAAACTCTGTAAATTTAAATACGAAACTGTAAATTTAAATACGAACTCTGTAAATTTAAATACGAACTCTGTAAATTTAAATACGAAACTGTAAATATGAAGACGAATGAAGATGAAAGCAATTCTGACTTCTCATGATGTAGTTGTTGTCCATGTCAGCACGGTAAAGGTGGTTGTTTTTATTATTATTATTATCATTTTTGTATACCAAGTCGAGGCTCGTGTAACAGGTCGTTCTTATTATCCGGATCCGGAGTAATCTTCGTACTATGTACAGTGAAACTGCGTTGCATAGAAAATCCAAATGGGGACGATTATTACATCCCTCGGGCACATTTTGGTGCAAAGGCTCGAGTAAGTTCTTTTGAAACACAAGTTCCTTTATACCTGTGCTGATGCTTCCATAAGCTAAAAGGTAAACAAATGCTGCAGAACTAATGACGAAGCCTTTGTGGACTCCAGCAGCTTCGGCAGGTATCTTATAGCGCACCAGTAATAATGCACCTGCGTCACTGAATGCCGGGGGAGACACCTGAAAGGTAGTTCGTCTTCCGGTTGCTGTGTGTTTGCAGTCTTTGATTTATCAACGCTGCAAATGGCCAGATGTACAATGTACCTGAGCTGCAATTCCCCGTAGAAAGGCGGGCGCCCTTTAGCGCAACACACCGGAACCCGCACCCTTTGTCAAGGGGAATGTATGTGTTTAATTTCCGGAAGCATTAAGTTACTGCTTGTTGGATTTGGGCAATAACAAATGTGTTTGATTACATAACATCACGACCTCGTGTGTTGAACTTTGTGTTGTGCTGCCATGCGAGTTACGGCCAATCAATAAGGATGTTTTCACACGACGTTATTTCATTTTCGCCGAAACCCATCAAGCCAAACTAACAAGTTGGAATCCTTCATTCCGTCCAATTAGGCAGCGGAGGTGTCATGTGATCACATGTTCAATACTCGCAATAGTCCAAGACGCACCAACGTTTTTGGGTTTTTCAATATACAAGGATATAAAGTTATTACCAAAAACTGTCATTACTATAACTCTCGGTCCTTGGATGTTAAATTCAAATTTACAAAAACGACATTTCTTGCATGAACTATTATTATGAATATATTGGCCTGATAAGTTTTTCGAACTGTCAATATTAATATATTTTCATAGAAATTCGCATTCAAACCAATTAACGAGGCAGCAATGCTTCCATGCCTTTTTTTTGTTTGTTTTTGTTTTTTTGTATACAAGATCGAGGCTCGTGTAAGAGCTAACATTAATCACAAAAAAAACAAACGGACACATAAAACATCATAAAGGGAGCGGGAGAAAAGATGGGGAGAGAGAGGGGGAAGCGCACGAGTACAACATTTGAGAGCAGGGACATCGGGAGATCTGTGGGAGGGGGAGGGGTTGGGGGGAGGAGGCGTGGGAAGGGGGGTGGGTGTGGAGTGGGAGAAGTATAAAACACATGGACACTGCGAGGACTTCCAGGAAAGAAGTCGAAATTTCAATAAAGTGGATCTGGGGTGAAATTAACGGCGGTAGAAAAGATCAAGGTTTTGGATGGGGGAAGATAAGAGATGGGGTGAACAGCTGTTTTAAAGACCTGGAGGGATGAGTGGGATTGAAGAGAGTGAGGGAGTTTGTTCCAGAGGCGGGAGAAAAGAGGAATGAAAGAGTGAAGGTGAGCAGAGTCTTGATTTTAGCAGTTTAATCCTTGCTCGGCTTCACGCTGTTGAGGCCAAAGCTTTCAGAATCATTGGAATCTCCTGCGATGTAGTCAACGCCGAGGGCCTTTCACTCACTCACCGCAGGCAGGTTGGTGGTGTTTCTGTCTTCTACCGACTCCTCTCCGGCCTTGCTCCCCCAGCTCTCTCTGTGCTCTGTCCCCCCAATATTCCTTCAGGTCGCACAAGATCTGCCTGCAACCCTCTTCTGGTTAAACTGCCAAAGTCTAGGCTCTCTGCTCACCTTCACTCTTTCATTCCCCTTTTCTCCCGCCTCTGGAACAAACTCCCCCACTCCCTTCAATCCCACTCCTCCCTCCAGGTCTTTAAAACAGCTGTTCACCACCATCTCTTATCTTCCCCCATCGAAAACCTTGATCTTTTCTACCCCCGGTAATTCACCCCAGAGTCCTTGCAGTGTTCATATGTTTTAATCCTCTCCCACCTCCCCCCAAGTCCTCCCGATGTCCCTGCTCTCAAATGTTGTGTTTGTGTCCTTCCCCCTCTCTTTTGTGTCCTTCCCCCTCTCTCCCCATCTTGTCTACCGCTCCCCTTGTTTTTTGTGTTTTGTGTGTCGGTTTGTCTTTTTGTGTGATTAATGTTAGCTCTTTCACGAGCCTCGATCTTGTATACAAAAAAAAAAAAAAAAAAAAAAAAAAAAAAAAAAAAAAAAAAAAAAAATCATAAGAGGGATGCAGGCAGATCTTGCGCGACCTGTTGGAATATTTGGGGGACAGAGCACAGACAGAGCTGGGGCAGCAAGGCCGGAGAGGAGTCGGTAGAAGACAGAAAGGCCACTAACCTGCCTGCGGTGAGAGAGAGTGAAAGGCCCTCGAAAATTTAAAGTGTGCCCAATTGGTGTTGTGTGGTCAATAGAATTAAAGTTTTTACGGCGTAGCTCGTGTGGCAAAGCCGTCTGGAACAGCGCTTGTCTATCTGTCCGGCGTATGTATGTATGTATGTATGTATGTATGTATGTATGTATGTATGTATGTATGTATGTCCCTCACAAACGTCCACCAATCAGAGCTGAGGATCTGGTCACATGACAGGGGGACAGAATTTAGTAACCATTACATTTGCAAATTTTCTAAAAGGAAATTTAACAACCTTTTGTGGAATGTTTTTGGGCTCCCAGCGGGTGTCGTAAGGTAGGTAGGAGGTTTCAGAAATTCCTCAATGCAATTATGATTTGGAAATGCGATTGACACGGATCTTGCTCCCGAATCTGGAAGTGAACAGATGACGATGGTTCGTTGTTTGATAATATCTCGATACAATTGTGATTTAACATTATATTTTGATATACTAATACTATAGTGTTAATTTGTGATTGGATTGATGAATGATGCTGTTTGGAATGAAAATGTAGAGATATTGAGTTTAATGCAGAATGAGGAAATGACGTAAGGGTTTCCATTCGTGACATTCGCGGATTCCCCATTTGCAGTTTCGCCATTGACTCGATATAGCAACATTCAGACCGGGCACGGTTTTTGTCCAAGTCCTTCACGAACCTGCTGTCAATGCCTGACGTTCAACTGAAGGTGGCACAGGAATGTGGAAGTTATTGAAAACAAGACCGAAAGTCTAATAGCGACCTAGCCGGGCTTGTTTGATAATTTAGTTGAAGAGGATAGTAGGCTATGACCTGGGTGGAGATACCAGTTAGCAAATAATGTAAGTATTAAATTATTTTGAAGTACTCTAAATCTCTAAGCTGTCTGTCACCAGGAAGTGAAGAGATTAGCGCATATTTGCTCGTCCTTGCAAATGAGGTCTAAAGAGGCAGGGTGAAGCGACCTACCACCTTCTTCGAATTGCGCTGTCTTTCCAGTTGCAATGAGGGTGGCGGCGGGCATCTACTGTGATGGTGGTTGATGCGGTTGGTAGAGGCGGCATGGTGGGTGAGCTCTGATTGAGGCGTCGTGGTTTAAGAAATGGTAGGTGTACGTGTACAGTGAGCTTGTGTAATGTTCAAATAATTTGAAATGTTAATATGTGTTTTGATGATTTATAGTGTCGTGTGATCATTGTAGCAAGAGTGGAACTGTGGTTGATTTTGTGTGGCAGTTTGATTATGTTGGGTAATTCAAATTGGGTTTTTGGCGCAACATGCAAATTATCTGGTGTGAGCGCTGCATAGGTTACGGAAGAGGATTTGGGGTGGGGGTGGGAAGGGGGTTATCAGCGGTGGAAAAGATCATGGTTCGGGACAGCGGACGATCTGAGATGGTGGTGAACAGCTGTCTTGAAGACCAGGAGAGAAGAATGACATTGAAGAGAATGTGGAAGTTGGTTCCACAGGTGGGAAAAAGAGGAATGAATGAGTGCAGGTGAGCAGTGATCCTGCATAGAGGTAGTTTCACCAGAAGGGGGTTGATGGTCAGAACAGCCCTCAAGTCTTCCATTCACACCTTTACCAACTCTCCTCCTCAACATAATGAATAGTAAATATCATCATTTTAAATTTACCCTGTGCGTTGACAAGCCTCAGATATGACCTTCTCATCGGTGGTAAGAAGTACCCAAACCAGATACGGTGTCTCCCTTTGGGAAGTCTGCCTGGATGTTGGTAGTGATGCATTGTCTTTCCAAATGGTCCATTGAATAAGTCACGAAGCCTGCAATGTTCACACAAGAGAATCCCACAAGGTTCAAAGTCCACCCAGAGATAATTGGGGAGGTCGGGTAGAACGTGCCAGTCCACAGCCCATCAACAGGTCTTGCAAGGGCCCACACACAGTCAGGAGATTTTTCAGTACGAGCTGCAAGATATTGTTACGTTTGTGGGGGGTAGACAATGATTACCTTAGAGCCAGGTAGAAGTGTATAGATTACCATGTTCCATATGTCGCAATGAAGAAGAAGAAACCCCATAAGTAGGGATCCGGTAGGCTGTATGTCATGTAAGTGTATAAGTGTCCCCATGAGAGGGGTGGGGGTTATGTTAATTCATTCGGGATTAATGGTAAATCCCCTGTATGTAAATGGCCTCTGTTATTTTTCCTCTGTTCTTTATGACAATGCAGCACACACACAAAGCCAGGCAATAGCGCATTAAAAGACACTAAATAAAGGCTAACCGGAAACAGGACTTTGAGCACCAACGATGATACCACCGACGTGTGAATACATCAAGCAGGCAGGTCCGGGAGGCCACGCCCCGGAGAGCAGTGATTGGTGAGATTTGTCGAGCAATGAGGAGATGGACTCGCTGGTTGGAGCAGGCACGGGCAGCGTCAGATGACGTGAGAGCCGTGAGTACAAAGGAGGACGGAGGGCCGACATTTTCTCTCTCAGCTTCTGGATCTGAAAGTGAACGTTCGCTGATAAGCTCTTGCGGTGGGACAATCTCAACGAACGGTCGAAGTTTACGAGCTCTTGACTGTGGGTTTTGGTGGTGAACGGTCATGTTCCAACATCATCATCGTGATCGTGAGGAGGAGCGAACTGGGGACAGAGGCCTGCGTTTCCCATGAGCGAACTGTGCACGGAGGCCTGTGCTGTTCCCGCCAAGTACGCGGTGGGTTTTGACGATTCCCGAGGTGGTTCAGGAGACGCTCAGTGCTAAGTACCTAAAACACACACACACACACATTTATTTTCACCACTTATTTTTCCCCTTAGTGTGGTATACGAGTCTGTGTGGGGACATCCCGTTTAGGAATCTTAGTTTTGTGGTGTGTTATTTTGTTACTGGCATTTCTTCAATAAAGCCGGTATTTTTGTACATTTTAAATCCTGTGTCGGCTTCAATTAATTATCGCAGGTTTGAGGGCGTCTGGTGGGACCTGTGAATGTAAGCTCTTCACCCTCCCCCACGCGCATGTTCTCCACTTTATTTTGACTGAACATCTCGGAGTGTAAGCTGATTGGCAATCCATCCGAGACCAGTCTTTATCGGCACGGACAAGACAATATCAACTCTTTGGGCGAGTTCATCAGAAAGTTCTCCAAATATTTTGTTGTTCAGATGCACACCCCTTTCTCTCAGGTACTCCTCCAAGTATTTTGCCTTATTTTAGAAGCTTTGTGAGCCATTTTAGGTAACAATCCTAATATGGCATTCCTTGCTCCGATGACACTGCTGTGATTGGGGTTTCTGCACATGCGCATTCTGAGGAGGATTAGGTCATTTCAAAAGTCGTGTATTACAAGATGGGTCTATAACTCTCGATGTGCTAGAAATTGCTCATTAAGGTGGGATAGTTCATTATCGGGAAGTATCCAGAAATTTCCGGAACACTCACGATCTTTCAACCTGCTTAAATTTTAACAACAATATTAATACTTGTAACTTGTAACCTCCTCAACTTTTCCGATTAGCATCTTGCTTAAACAAACGTTAGTTATATGTAATAACCAGTTAATTACCCTGCGCTCGCGAAGCGAAAAGCAGGGTTCAGCATTCATCTGTGTGCGTGTGCCGTGTGCCGTACGTGTGTGTGCCGTACATGTCTGCATTAAAAAAAATTATTTTCTCAGCAACCGTTGTTCCGATTGACACGAAATTTTACCATAGAAGCGCCTCCACCTGTATAATTTTTTTATTCATAATTATGACGTCATAGGTCACATGGTACGGATGCCATCTTGGTAAACGTTACACCTCTATATCTCCCAAACCGCTCAATGGAAAAAATTGAAACATGGCTCATTGTCAAGTACTCACCATGGGGAATAAAATATGTTGATGGTGATGTCATCGGTTCCTTAATTATGACGTCATAATTCGACAAGTACAACGCTTGATCTGATCAGTATGAATAAAACAAAAATTCCTCTGCAACTGTTAGTCCAATGGACACAAATTTTTCAGAATATGTGCGGCTCCTGTATAATTTTTTATGATAACTATAACGTCATAGGTCACGTGGTACAGCGCCATCTTGGAAAAAATCGAAAAAAGTTCCACCTCTATATCTCCAAAACCACTGCATGGAAAAAATTTAAACATGGCTCATTGTAAAGAACTCCATATGGGGAATAGGTGTTCTTAACGACGACGTCATTGGTGCCATAATTATGACGTCATAATTCGACAGGGACAACGCTTAGTCTGATCAGTTTGAAATGTATTGAGCGTGATCTATGCAACAATTATATTAGAGAATATAATTTTATGATCTCATCGGTCGCGTTGTCTGGCAGCCATTTTGGATCAAAAAAAATGTTCAAAAACAGAAGAGTTGGCTCGCAACAAGGGGTAAGGGTAAGTATTCTATGAATATCATCTCGTTCCATAATGAATCGAGTCCACGAGCATTAACCATGATGCACATTAACACAATCAACACACAGCTGCCTAACAGTAAATCCCATAAATAACTCAGGTTCCTGATGATGACTCCATTTTGCTCTTTGCTTATTCGAGTTCCTTCTGATGACTCCAATATAGTATTTGGTTTTCCATTTCATTACGATTGTACCATATCCTGATGCTGTGTGGAATGTGCTTCCCTGCTGATGGCCCTCTGGTAACTTGTATCTGTCGCTGCGTTTTTGCTTGAGGAAGTAATGTTGAAATCTATCTATCTGGGTTCTTCCTAACATCTTTCTAGGGCTAGGGGTTAGGGCTAGGAGTTAGGGCTAAGAGTTAGGGCTAGGATCTAGGGTTAGGAGTTAGGGCTAGGAGCTAGGGCTAGCACTTAAGGGAAGGAAGAGTTAGAGATACGAGCTAAGGTTAGGAGTTAGGGCTCGGAGCTAGGGCTAGAAGTTAGGGCTAGGTGTTCGGGCTAGGAGTTAGGGCTAGGAGCTAGGGCTAGGAGCCAGGGCTAGGAGTTATGGCTAGGAATTAGGACTAGGGGCTAGGGCTAGGGGCTATGGCTAGGAGTTAGGGCTAGGAGCTATGGCTAGGAGTTAAGGCTAGGCATTGGGGTTAGGGTTAGGGAACTATAACTCATAAATGATAGTAAATAACTAATAGATAATAGTAAATAACTCATAAATAATCGTAAATAACTCATAAATAATTTGTCATATCAGCTGGAATCCCATGGTAAAATACCATGATAGAAAAAGAAAAAGGACGCTTTTATTATTGCCCTGAGCTGATTGAAAGAGCTCAAAAACAAGACCGATAGTCTAACAACGGCGTAGCCGGGAATGTTTAATACTTTATTTGAAGAGGACAGTATGACCTGGGTGGGGATACCAGTTACAGTTAGTAAATAATATAAGTATTAAATGTGTTTGACTTCAGGCATGGACGGCCAGTTCGTGAATGATTTGGGTAAATAAACGGCGAATGGCAAACAATGAACGAATAAATTCCACATTCCTGTGTCACCTTCAGGCGAATGTCAGACATTGACAGCATGTTCTCTATATTTTCATTCCAATCAGAATCATTCATCATTCCAATCACAAATTAATACGACGAGTGTGACTCGGTGTGCTCCACGCGCCCCACAACACGTCGTTTCAGAGGGATAGGCATCTTTGACCATTTGGGTGTCTTTTGGGTCTTCAGGGTATTTTGGGTCTTCAGGGTCTTTTGGGTCTTCATTGTGTTTTGGATCTTCAGGGCCATTTGGGTCTTCAGAATCGTTTGGATCCTCTGGGCCTTAAAATATATTTTGGGTCTTTGGGGTGTTTTGGGTCTTCGGGGTCTTTGGAGTCTTCGGGGTCTTTTGGGTCTTCGGTGTCTTCAAAGGCTTTTAGGTCTTAAGGGTATTTTGGTTCCTCTGGGTCTTTAAGGGTCGTTGGGGGCATTTTGGTTATTCAGGGTATTTAAGGGTCTTTTGGGTATAAAATGTCTTTAAGGGTCTTTGGGGTATTTTGGGTCTTCATGGTATTTTGGGTCTTCCAGGTCTTTTGGGTCTTTGGGATATTATGGGTATTTGGGGTATTTTTGGGTCTTTGGGGTCTATGGGTCTTCAGGGTCTTTTGGGTCTTTGGGGTGTTTTTTGGTCTTCTGGGTCTTTTGGGTCTTCGGGGTGTTTTTGGTCTTTGGTGTGTTTTGGGTCTTCAGGGTATTTTGGGTCATTAGGGTGATTTGTGTCTTTGGGGTCTTTTGGGTCTTCGGGGTTTTTTGGGTCTTCGGGGCCATTTGGGTCTTCAGGGTCTTCAGGGGTCTTTTGGAGCCCCAGGGCCTTTAATAGTTTTTTGGGGTCTTCAGGGTATTTTGGGTCTTCAGGGGTTTTTTGGTGTTTGGTGTATTTTGGGTCTTCAGGGTCTTCAGGGTATTTTGGAGTTATCCACCGATTGCATTTCACGTCATCCAGTAAGGTCGAAAGAAAAGGAAGCCTATCCAGAGGTGTGGGAAAATAACGTTAGGCTGGAGACTAAACCTGAAATTGGAAGATTTGCATTATGCCTATTTTACTGCAGGGGTTCCAGGAATACACACATAAAATCGTTGCGATCAGTGCAGCGATCGGTTCAGCCGTTTTTGCGGTACGGTACCCAGGACAATAACGTTAGGTGGGAGTCCAAACCTGAAAATGCTGGAGACCAAAGCTTAAATTGGAAAAACAATGTATTGTAGCGGCTGCCGCTGGGTTTTCACAATCGCCTTGCACCTATCAAGGACGCGGAGCGATCACCATGCCGGGCTCGTCCAGGACGCCCGGGCAGGCTCGCCCTCAACTTGCCAGGCCGCAGCCAGGACGCTGGGCCACGCCCCCTGGCGCCGGGCCTGGGCAAACCCCCTGGGATAATAGATATATATTGCTGACCGATAAACGGGTTTTCAGGGTGCCTGAGTGTTTGATTTCATTAAAGCAACTCGGATGAATTCTAGCTTTTTGTCGCGTCCATTCTTCCGATCGACGTGGGAGCCCCAGCTCCTTCATTGGTGACCTATCGACATGGACACGGCAGTCGCCCTTAAACTGCCTACCTTCTGGGAGGCTCACGCGGCGGTTTGGTTCGCGCAGGCGTAGTCCCTGTTCGCCCTGCGAGGCGTCACGGCCGACGACACCCGCTTCCACCATGTGGTAGCTGCGCTCGGGTCGGCTACCGCGGCCCGCGCCCTGAGCCTCCTCGAAAGCCCGCCAGCCGCTGACAAATACGGCGCGATTAAGAAGCTGCTCCTCGATGCTTTCGCCCTCCCATCGGCGGAACGCGCACGGCGCCTGCTCGAACTGCCTGAGCTCGGCGACACGCGCCCTTCCGAGCGAATGGACTACATGCTTTCACTGCTCGGCGAGCACTCTCCGGCATTCCTGTTCCGGGAGCTGTTCCTCCGTCAGCTGCCTAACCCGGTACGCCTCGCCCTGGCAAGCACGACGATCACAGATCCCCGGGCCCTTGCCAGAGAAGCCGACAAGATCTCCGCCGCAGGACAGCGCATCGCAGCGGCGACATGGGACCCACCGCCGGCCGACGCAACACCCATGGCGCCCGAGCACCCGGCACGGTCGACGGCCGAACTGCCGACGCAATTGGCGGCCGCTCTACCGAGCCGACCACCTCCAGCACGACGACCGAGGCCTCCACCTGACCAAGCGTGGTGTTACTATCATGCCAGGTTCGGACAGAAGGCCCGGACATGCCGACCCCCGTGCACCTTCGGCAGGCCGGGAAACGGCCGGGCCGGCGTTCATTACCAGCCATGAGCGCCGGCCACACGGGCAACTTACTGTTCATCACGGATAAAGCGTCCGGACGGCGCTTCCTGTGCGACACCGGCGCCCAACTGAGCGTCATACCCGCCTCTGACCAGGACAGGCAATCCGCGGTTTGCGGCCCCTCCTTGGTTGCGGCCAACGGATCGACTATCCGCACCTTCGGCCCGCGCAACGTCACCCTCTGCTTCGGCGGCCAACGCTTTGCTTGGACGTTTGTAACCGCCAACGTGCCCATGGCTCTGCTAGGCGCCGACTTCCTCTGCGCACACGGACTGCTGGTGGACGTCCAACGGCGTCGTTTAATCAACGCTGAAACCTTCAGCTCCCTGGTATGCACATTGAGCAGCTCCGCGCCGACCGAGCTGGCATGCACCGTCCCGGCGGCGAACGAGTTTGCTCGCCTGCTCACGGAGTTCCCGGCCCTCACGCGGCCGACGTTTTCGGCCGTCGCAGTACGGCATGGGATCGAGCACCACATACCAACCACGGGCCCGCCGGTCTACGCCAGGGCCCGCCGCCTCGACCCAGCCAAGCTCGCCGTAGCGAAGGCCGAATTCGACGCGTTGGAGCACCTCGGCATCGTGCGGCGCTCCGATAGCGCGTGGGCCTCGCCACTGCACATCGTGCCAAAGCCGGGGGGTGGATGGCGCCCGTGTGGCGACTACCGCCATCTCAATGACGCTACCACCCCCGACAGGTACCCGATCCCGCATATCCAAGACTTCTCCGCCCGTCTGGCGGGACGGGTCATTTTTTCGAAAATTGATCTCATACGGGGATATCACCAGGTACCTGTCAGGGCGGCCGACGTCCCTAAAACGGCAGTCATCACGCCGTTCGGCTTATTCGAATTCTTGCGGATGCCGTTTGGTCTCAAGAACGCGGCTCAGGCGTTCCAGCGCTTGATGGACGGCGTGCTGCGTGACCTGCCGATCCTTTTCGTTTACCTGGACGACATCCTCGTCGCCAGCACGTCCCGGGCCGAGCACCTCCTCCACCTCCGAACACTGTTCGGGCGCCTCAGCGAGCACGGCCTCATCATCAACCCGGCCAAATGCCACTTCGGCACGATGGCCGTTGATTTTTTGGGCCACCACATCACCAACAACGGGGCCGTGCCGCTGCCAACCAAGGTCGAGGCCATCACCACGTTCCCGCGTCCCCGCACCATAAAGGCCCTGCAGGAATTCCTGGGAATGGTGAATTTTTATCACCGCTTCGTGCCCCGCGCTGCTCAACTCATGCGGCCCCTCTACGAAGCCCTCCGGGGCAAGCCGGCCAAGCACGACATCGCCTGGTCCGCAGCAATGGAGGCGGCCTTCCAACGCTCAAAGCGGGCGCTCGCCGACGCAACACTGCTCGCTCACCCGGTGCTCAACGCTCCCATCGCCCTCACCACGGATGCCTCTGACTACGCGGTGGGCGCCGTACATGAGCAATGGGTGAACGGGGTTTGGCAGCCACTCGCTTTTTTCAGCCGGCAGCTCCGGCCGAACGAGCTCAAATACAGCACGTTTGACCGGGAGCTCCTCGGTCTACACCTGGCCGTCCGCCATTTCCGCCACCTCCTGGAGGGCCGACCTTTCACGGCGTTCGTCGACCACAAGCCGTTGGTTTACGCCATGGCCAAGGTCACGGAGCCATAGTCGGCCCGCCAACAGCGCCACCTCTCCGCCGTGTCGGAGTTTACCACGGACATCCGGCACGTCGCCGGCAAAAACAACGCCGTGGCCGACTGTCTTTCCCGGGCCAGCGCGAACGCGGTCCACCTGGGCGTGGATTTTGCGCTTATGGCGGCGGACCAAACCACCGACACCACGGTGCAAGCCCTCCGGGCGGCGGACACGGGCCTCCGCCTGGCCGACATCCCCTGCGCAGACACTGTCCTGCTCTGCGACGTCTCCCAAGGCCAGCCTCGCCCCATCGTGCCCGTCACCTGGCAACGCCGCATCTTCGCCTCCCTCCACGGCCTTTCCCACCCGGGCCGGAAAGCTTCCCAGAAGCTGGTGTCGGCGCGTTTCGTCTGGCACGGCCTTCGTCGGGACGTCCGCGATTGGACCAGCACCTGCACGGCCTGCCAACGGGCCAAGGTCCACCGACACACCCAGGCCCCGCTGGCACCTTTCACCGTGCCCGAACGACGTTTCGACCACGTCAACGTGGATCTGGTGGGCCCCCTCCCCCCGTCACGGGGGTTCACACACCTGCTCACCATGGTGGACAGGACCACCAGGTGGCCGGAGGCCGTTCCCCTCGTCTCCACCACCACCGCCGACGTGGCGCAGGCTTTCATCGCCACCTGGGTCGCCCGCTTCGGCGCACCGGCGGACATCTCGTCAGACCGCGGACCACAGTTCACCTCCGAGCTGTGGGGCGCGGTCGCCTGCAACCTGGGGGTCAAGCTCCACCGTACTACGGCCTACCACCCCCAAGCAAACGGGTTGTGCGAGCGATTCCACCGCTCCATGAAGGCCGCGCTCATGGCCGGCCTTCAAGACGGCGGTTGGGCCGACCGGCTGCCGTGGGTCCTTTTGGGCCTTCGCACGGCCCCCAAGGAGGACCTCCAGGCATCCACCGCCGAGCTTGTCTATGGCCAGGTGCTACGCGTCCCGGGCGAATTCGTGCCCGACGCTACCAGTCCCTGGTGCCCAGCTCACCAGCGCTCGGACCTCCAGGAGGCCGCCCGACGGTTTGCCCCCGTGCCAACATCCCACCACGGTGACTCCCAATCCTACGTCCCCCCAGCACTCCGCACAGCGGAGTATGTTTTTGTGCGTCACGACGCACACTCCAGCCGCCGTACGACGGGCCCTTCCGGGTGCTGCGACGGGACGACAAGTCGTTCGTCATCGACATCGGCGGCAGGTCGGACCGGATTGCAGTGGACCGCCTCAAGCCGGCGCACGTGGACGTCGACCACCCACCACGGGTGGCCCTTCCGCCGCGGCGAGGCCGCCCCCCGTCCACGGTGCCCCCCACTCGACCGCCCACCACCTCACCGGACCCCCTCCCACGACCCGCCAGGGGTCGCTTCGGCCGGGTCATCAGGACCCCCCTCAAATTGACCCTGCCGGTGCAAGTCGATTCTGGGGGGACGTGTGTAGCGGCTGCCGCTGGGTTTTCACAATCGCCTTGCACCTATCAAGGACGCGGAGCGATCACCATGCCGGGCTCGTCCAGGACGCCCGGGCAGGCCCGCGCTCAACTTGCCAGGCCTCGGTCGGGACGCCCGGGCATGCCCGGGCATGCCCGGGCAGGCTCGCCCTCAACTTGCCAGGCCGCAGCCAGGACGCTGGGCCACGTCCCCTGGCGCCGGGCCTGGGCAAACCCCCTGGGATAATAGATATATATTGCTGACCGATAAACGGGTTTTCAGAGTGCCTGAGTGTTTGATTTCATTAAAGCAACTCGGATGAATTCTAGCTTTTTGTCGCGTCCATTCTTCCGATCGACGTGGGAGCCCCAGCTCCTTCAGTATCCTATTTTACTCCAGGGGGTCCCAGGATTACCCACCCAAATTTTTGTTGCGATTGGTTCAGCCGTTTTTGCAGTACCTGGGAACGGACGGATGGACATTTGGTGAATTATAGTAAGAAGATTACATGAAGGAACAGGATTGTAAATAATTAAATTGATATATGTGGGAAAATTATGTGCCCAGACCAGGAATCGAACCCAGGTCCTCTGGAAAGCCATACCAGTGCTCTGCCATCTGAGCTATCTGGGTGACCCTGACAAAGCATGCAATTTCACCACACATATGATTGTTGCTCTCTTTCCGTCAATGCTTCCGGGGCACTCGCTGCCAACCAGAGGAGCACCAACGGCTGAACACGAGAGGGTCTTCCTCCAATGGGGGGCAAATCCATGTCTATTATAAACACCACTGGGGTGTAGTGAAGCAATTAGATTAATGAACAGAATTAGTAGTACCCGACTGCAAAGCCGCAATGAGCCGGCGAAGCCAAAGCCTCTTGCCACTATTTTACCCATCACTATGGCATCAGTAGGTTAGGTAGTTGGTAGTAGGTAGGTGTAGTAGGTACCGTACCTGGTAAGACTTGGTAAAAGAGAAGAGCAGACAGTCCTCCCCAATACCTACATACAATAAATGTCACAAGAAGCTTAAGGAAGTAACTATACGATGTGCTAGCTTAAGGCCTATTTTAAGAAATTTTAACTGGGCTTAAAAAACGTTTTCACAGTATTTGTGTAGTCTTCTAACTTCAGTCGCTGTCAGGACTGGTTCTCTCCGGGCACTGCGGCTTCCTCCACCAGTAGACGTTAGCTTGCAGTAAGATCAGTGCCGACAGATCAGACGATAGCGTCATTTCAACGGCAATGTGTGACTGTCGTTAATCAAACCGTGTCGATGGTGCTGATTGGCTGACCTAAGCTGATCGCTGATTGATCAGCTCACAAAATTTCGCAAATTCAGACCTAAAATGACACCATTTGCATTCTGGATGAGATTAAAATTGATAAAATTTACTTCTTGATTAATTTGGTGAATTCCGTCTCAACTTCGGATATTTCCGGCCGTGAAAAACTATCCCCTACGGCCGCGAGATTTCTAAAAAATGATTATTCGTCAATTTTAGAATATTTGACGCCGTTTTCACCCTCCGAAACGCATAATAAGCTTTTTTGAAATATTTTTTCAAATGCTCGAATCTCATTGGTTCCGGTGTTTGGTGACGATTTTCGTTGAAGATAACCAGGCCCGTGCGGGCCGAGGTTGGTCTTAAAGTATTTTAATTACAAATTAGAGGTGCATAAGATTGTGAATCAAACAAAGACGGGTGAAACAAACTCCTATTGAACTTTTTTCAATTTGTTATGCATACTTCCGCATCCGCAAGATGGCGGCCTCCATCGAGCGATTTGGTGCGTCAAAGCTTCGAAATTCTCAAGCCAAGGGATCCAGCATAATCTGGTTTTTCAACATAATACGTACGTGTTCATTCACAACACCGGCTTCGCCGGCTATAAATTAACAGGATTATAATATTTCTTGTTTTATTGATTTATCAGCTTGTTGCTCAAAAAACTTACAAGGAAACGTTTGCCATCCTGTTACTGTGAGCCAACACTTCCAATACCAACCTCAGAAGCATCGGTCCTGAACACAAATGGCTTTCTCATGTCCGCTAATCTCAAGATAAATTTGTTAATGATGAGTTCCTTTAAGGTTGTATTGGCCTTCTCCTGAGATTTCTGCCATAACACCTTACTGGGTTTACCTTTCTTAGTCAAATCTGTAGGTAGGAAAGTGATGGTTTGGGATGAAATTCCAGAAGTATCTGGTAAAACTCACAAACGACCATACAGCGATCTTAGCGATCAGCGACAGCGCATCCCTGATCTTTTCACATTGTTGTCGTGAAGGCCTAAACTTGCTACTTTATATCGGGTGCCCCATAAAGCTCAGACTATCTGTCCCGATCACAGACTTTGATGGTCCGGCCATGAGGCAGGCTGCTGACATGTTGTGGAGTAACTCCCTCAGGGTGGGAATATGCTCGCTCTAAGTGTGAGTATGGATCAGAATCTCATTAATATACCGAACAACATCTTCCATCCAAACACGCAACCTCCTCATAACTTATACTCTCGTCGATCACGATTCCGTCATCCAGAATACCATCTTCAAAAACGCCTACATGCCATCTCGAGTCACGAATGCTGTCTTGTGCACATCATCGTCAGCTTCCATAACTTGCTTTGCACATCTTCCAATCAATATCCCGAACTGGAATACATGTAGTAAAATAATTGTCTCCAATGAGTTTCTGCAAATGATCACTGATTGTCATCATTGGCTCCGGATCAAATGCAGTGATCTTATTCAGCTTCCGTTTGTCAACTTTACAGTGTTGTCTTTTTGTTCTTCTTAACAACCACCACAGCTATTGATGTGCTCGGCGAATTTGTTGGCTAAATTATCCCATCTCTAGCACCTTTTGTATGTCCCAAATAATGGACTCCCTGACTGTGCAGTATTACCTACAGCCCCGACTGAACAGACTCACCTGTACTCAGGCTGTCCTGACGACTGATTAAGGTCCACGTCCCAAGAAAATATGTAAACATAGGTTGATACTCATTGACTAAGGACATCCACTCCTCTTTGAAACCCCACCTCAAACTAAGGAGCTTTGAGCACTCATCTACAACTAAGAAGGTGAGATGGTCACAAAAGCTGACATGTTCAACCGTTTCCTTGGGCTCCATCAGTCTTCCGGCAACGACTGCGTCCTCAACGGTTGTTTTATTTGGTCCAGCGACATCCACGCTCCCACGTATAACGATAAATGGTGTTCACCTTGTATAAATATTAAAATTAATATTACAAAAACCTGGAATAATATTGCAATGCTCGAAGCCATGTTAAGATGGCTGCATTAGGTCTGAAGGACCTAATCTTTAACAAATGAGTCAGTTTCGCAAAGATTTAATGATGATCGTATAGATTGGACAGCATGCTGATGAAAAGGAGAATGCCATGCCGTGGAATATGACAGCTTCGTGGAGTATCTGCCTTGATTTCGGAAAACATTAGTCTTCCTCTTCCTAACACTCCTGGAGGTGTCGACCAATGGATGCACATTTCAAAAATTGACCGACAACAACAACCCAAACAACAACAGCAACAATGCAAAGCATGTCACAGGTAACAAGCATGTGGATAAAAAAGGGATGTGCAATTTGTCCAATTTTTTGTTGTTATTGGAGTTGTAGTAGTTTTTTTTTGTTTGTTTTGAAGATGTAATCTGTAGAGGTAATGTATGTATGTGACCCTGTATAGTTTAAACGGTGTATTTCGTTGACAATTTGCTTCCTTCACTGCTAAACTTCCACAGGGAATGTCTCATTTCTTGGACTGTATTATAATACAGTTATATAATTATATATTGCAAATAATTCATTAGACGTAATCCATAACTTTGTGTGTATTGTAAAGAACATGGTTTTACGTTAAAGGTGTTCCTTTAGGTTCCCAACCACAGCGGGTTTGGCCTGTTTGTGTTCCCATCTGTAAGGCCTGTGTATGATGTGGGACAAACCCCGGTTCAAAATTCCACATAACTTGTTTGTCTATTATCTATTAATTTCCTTATAATTAATATAAAAATACACTGATGTTTACTGGTGCCCGAAAAAGGGCTCCTGCTCTGCGGGGAAAAATGGCCTCTAAAGGTGGTTCATTTTTTTTCATTCACTGATGTTTACTCATGTCTCTCACCTACATGTGATTGATGTAAAATCTCCTCTGTGAGCTTTAAATCACGGTAAATAAATAAGGAACCTTGAAAATGAAAAATTATAGCAATTTTACCTCCACAAGAGGAAAAAGTAATCTGTCTTGAAAATCAAAATAAAGTTGGAAATTAAAACCTAAGATGGCAATTGATTGGACTTCAAAGTCTTGGGAAACTAAGCCTTGTATATGCGAATCAATGCAAAAAATATTTGGCCTTTCCAGGCAAAAAATATCCAAAAAAATCCAAAAAGCATCCAAAATCAAAAAGGTATCAAAAAACATCCAAAAAGCAACCAAAACATACAAAAGGCAACCAAAAAACATACAAAAAGCATTCAAAAACATCCAATAAAACATCCAAAATATCAAAAAACATCCAAAAAGCATCCCAAAAACATCCAAAAAGCATCCAAAAAACATCCAAAAAGCATACAAAAAACATACAAAAAGCATCCAAAAAAACATACAAAAACATACAAAAAACATCCAAAAAGCATCCCAAAAACATCCAATAAAACATCCAAAATATCAAAAAACATCCAAAAAGCATCCCAAAAACATCCAAAAAGCATCCAAAAAACATACAAAAAGCATCCAAAAAACATACAAAAAACATCCAAAAAACATACAAAATGCATCCAAAAAACATACAAAAAGCATACAAAAAACATCCAAAAAACACCCAAAAGCATACAAAAAGCATCCAAAAACATCCAAAAAGCATACAAAAAACATACAAAAAGCATCCAAAAAAACATACAAAAACACAAAAAACATCCAAAAAGCATCCAAAAAAACATACAAAAAGCATCCAAAAAAACATACAAAAAGCATCCAAAAAACATCCAAAAAGCACCCAAAAAGCATCCAAAAAAACATCCAAAAAAACATCCAAAAAACATCCAAAAACATCCAAAAAGCATACAAAAAGCATACAAAAAGCATCGAAAAAGCATCCAAAAAACATCCAAAAAGCACCCAAAAAAATCCAAAAAACATCCAAAAAACATCCAAAAAAACATACAAAAAGCATCGAAAAAGCATCCAAAAAACATCGGAAAAGCATCCAAAAAAACATCCAAAAAGCATTTCAATACTTGGTTATTTATTATCTGTTGATAGCAAGAATCCGGGAATGCTAGTTATATATTCTCCACAAGAATGTATTTGAACAATACGAGTTGACAACACGGCTAGTTGTAATTATGATCAGCATTGGCATCCAACATCTAGAATGAGTAAATCTTGTGATCAGATCAAAGATCTCATTTTCATTCAAAAATGTTATGATGGATGACGAAGCTTTTGCAGTCTTGTAGACTAATGAAATTCCAAGTCTGACAAGACGGTGTATCGGTAGCATACTTACCTCTGAGCTCAGTGAGCTGTGTAGTTGTGGTTCGATTCCTAACCCAACTATAAATCCAGTTTCACAGGCAAGATTTACATCGATGTGTCCGCCGCCCCTTCGATGGACATTGGGCTGAGTGTCCCACCAACAAGCGTTAGTTGGCAGACGTTAAAGATCCCAGGGTGTCTTTTGCGAAGGACAGACAAATTACCATCTTCACCCTAAATGTATTACAAATTGCTACCACCTTCAGTCGAAAGTGAGGCCCAGCTAGCCGATTCGTTAAAGACTTGGGTCAGTTCTACAAGTTACGCACTCTAAGAGCATGAACCAACGACCCCAACTTAATGACAAAGTCCCAAACCTCAAATGACCACTTCAGGTTTTTATGAACAAAAGGTTTATTAAAACAGAGAGAGCGGAAGGGCGGAAACTTTGTAACGGAACACAGGCCTGATGTTTTTGAGGCCTGATCCTCGATCTACTGTAATCTATATACCCCACAGAGGATATTACCCTTCCTGTCGTTCCAGTTTGGAGTGGGTATACTATAGTTTCCTAAAACCAGATCCAGCTATCCGTCAGACTCGTAATTGATATTGAACCAAACCGTTTAGAACCTCGGAGATTAATTGTACTCGTATAATACCTGCAATAACAAGGATGAGAAAGTTGGGTGGACAGTAGAGCCGAAAAATATACATTTTGCGTCGCACGTGGTGACCATAGTGCGGTCGGACATTCTTTTTGAAAAAAAACCGGGAGATATTGTAATCGGCTCAGTTTGTCTGTCCGTCCATCCGTTTGTCTGTCTGTCACATCCTAAACGGCTGTGTATAAACTTACTAAACTTGGTAGTTGTGATCACAACACAAAGAAAGTGCAAGAGCAGTATCATTTTTGCCTCCCCCTTCATGGGGCAGGGTTAAAAGATCAAATACAAAAAATGCAATTACAGACACATTTTAAACAGTTTTTAATGAAACTTTATATATGCAATCATGAACATTTTTAATGAAACTTTGGATATGCAATCATGAACATTTTTAATGAAACTTTGGATATGGAAGCAACATTGGGGGATGCATGAAATGTGTAACGATTTTTGGATTTGACCCCCGCTTCATGTCCCAGGGGTGGGGAATTAGGGTCACAGATCGTCAAAACTGAAGATTTTTTAAATTCAAATTTGACATTGGGTCATTCCTGGTGGAACTGTTTGCAATCTTTCAACGTTGCTTTAGGTGGGAAGCGTGGAGATTTGCGATGGCGCGCCATCGACTTCGCTCTCCTGTGGTTTACATACAGGGCCTTCAGAAAGTATTCACACCCCTTGACTTTTTCACATTTTGTTGTTACAGCCTGATTTTAAAATGGATTATATTGAGGTTTTTTTTGGCACTGATCTACACATAATAAATACCCCATAATGTCAAAGTGGAATTTTCGTTTTTGAAATTTTTACAAAATAATTAAAAATTAAAAGCTGAAATGTATCGAGTCAATAAGTATTCAACCCCTTTGCTATGACACTCCAAGTTTAGCTCAGGTGCATCCAATTTCCTATGATCATCCTTGAGATGTCTCTACAACTTGATTGGAGTCCACCTGTGGCCAATCAATTGATTGGACATGATTTAGAAAGAAACACACCTTTCTATACAAGGTCCCACAGTGGACAGTGCATGCCAGAGCAGAAACTCTACCATGAAGTCCACGGAACTGTCCGTAGAACTCAGAGATAGAATTGTGACGAGACATAGATCTGCTGAAGCGTATAAAACAATTTCTAGAGTGTTGAAAGTTCCCAAGAGCACAGTGAGCTCCATCATTAGGAAATGGAAATAATATGGAACTACCCAGACTTTTCTTAGAGCTGGCCGTCCGACCAAAGTGATAAACCTGGCAAGAAGGATATTTATCAGGGAGGTGAGGAAGAACCCAATGACCACTCTGACATAAGTACAGAGTTCCTTGGCTGAGACGGGAGAACTTGCCAGAAGGACAAGAGTCTCTGCAGCACTTCACAAATCTAGGCTTTATGGGAACGTGGCCAAACGGAAGCCACTCCTGAGAAAAAGACACATGACAGCACACCTGAACATTGTAAAAAGGCACGTGAAATACTCAGAGCATGAGGCAAAATATTATGGGGTCTAATGAGACGAAAATTGAACTGTTTGGACTGAATGCAAAGCGCTACGTCTGGCGGAAACCGAGCATAGCTCATCAGGCATCTAACACCATACCTACCATGAATCGTCGTGGTGGCAGCATCAGGCTATGGGGATGCTTTTCAGCGGCAGTGACTGGGAGAATTGAAAGGATTGAGGGAACAATGAAAGGAGCTAAATACAGGTAAATCCTTGAGGAGACCTGCTTCAGAGTGCAAAAGATCTAAGAATAGCAAATATTTACGTTCCAACAGGACAATGACACCAAACATACAGCCAAAGCAACACTGGAATGGCTTCAGAACAAGAACATGAAAGTCCTTGAGTGGCCCAGCCAAATCCCAGACTTGAATCCCATTGAGAATCTGTGGAAAGACTTGAAGATTGTTGTTCACCAACATTCCCCATCCAACTTGACAGAGCTTGAGCAAATCTGCAAGGAATAATGGGAGAAACTCCCCAAATCCAGATGTACAAAGCTGATACAGACATACGCAACAAGACTGGAAGATGTAATCGCTGCCACAGGCACTTATGCACAGTATTTACTCAGGTGGTTGAATACTTATTCAAATTGATATTTCTGCATTTCATTTTTAATTATTCTGTAAAAATATGTGAAAACAAAATTCCACTACAAGGTGTTATGTGTAGATCAGTGGCAAAAAAAATCTCAATTTAATTCATTTTAAATTCAGGCCGTAACAACAAAATGTGAAAAAGTCAAGGGGTATGAATACTTTCTGAAGGCCCACTGGTTTGTCTTTTTCTCCCAGGTCTTCTCCTTTGGTGTGCTAGAGGCCTTTAGATTAGATAAGCAAGATCTACCCTCGTTTGTATGAAGCCCCAGGGCATGTATTACATTTATTTTACATAAATCTGCATTCTTGTAATTAATGGTTGCCCAACTTTTCTTTCCGCTCTCCTTTTTATAAACACGTATTGAACTCACTGGGGCGTTTGGACCACTGCGATTGCTGAGTTAACAACCAACTTGGCTTTAAATCCTTTTAGAGGATACTCGGGTTTTGGGCTCCCAGGGACCAGGGACAGCCCCAGGGACCAGGAGAGCGCGCCCATCATTAAATTCACCTCACCGGTGAAAACCACTGCTAGGGTTTCATTTTTACTATGACCCCAGCGGGGCAAGGTGCATGGGTCCAGCGCTCGATCGGCCATTGGCGTTCCAAATTGAGCTTGGTATAGGAGCAGATAGGCCCTTAATTCTGCTGAGAGCATCTCGGCCATTTGGCCGACGTGATCCCGGTAACAATATACTAGGCGAGTTTCCTCGCAAGGAATTTGAATGCATGAGGCCATTATGCCTACCAAACCTGCACAATCGCAACCTATGGTTCTATGTCCCTGCTCTATCCTTTTAAAATTCTGACAGTCAAGCAAAGAAGCAGCACGTAACATTTTTAGTCTTTGGTATGACTCCTTTGGTAGGACCGACAGCCGATGTTCCAAACATTTTACCACCAAGGATGGTATGAAATATACCCAGTGAAGATTTTACTAACACAGGATGTTTATTAAGTACCATGATACAAATTTCCAGGTGTAACATTCCTGATTTTGTCTGGTTTTAGGTTGACACTAACTCCCTTAACCTCGAATCCCAAACTCATGGAGTCAAAAAGATGGTATAGCCATTGTGTGCTGAAATGTAAGGTGTAGTCCTCAGATGTTTGAATTTGAAGGCCATGGATTCTTGCACTCATTCTTAGCCGAAACACTTTGTAGCCGCCATATACAGGACATGAGAGACAAGGGAAGGGAGATTTGAAATTGGTGCTGATGCCACACTGCATGTGGCCAAAGGATGTTAAGATCTGCTTTGGCAATGCCTACGGGTGTATTGGGATTTCCATGGAGCTTCCCTTTCATGGCAGTTTTAGCTCCTGCGTCCTCAACTGGCCCATCCTGGCCGCCTGCCTGAAGATGCCATGCAGAGAACTGCTGGAAGCTTGCTGTGCCGCCGGCATCACTACACAAGCACATAAGGTCTTGCTTGGATATGGGTCCACAAGATTAGACACTTTGAAGCAAATTTCAAAAAATGTACATTTTCCTTTTGGCTCAAATATACAGGTGAAATGGCATTATATGCTTCACTGAAATTCAAATGTATTTTAAGGTGAAGGTCATGCTTACTCAAAGCACAACTTAAAAACAAGAAAGTTGCTTTTTGACATTGTGTTGCTTGTTCTGGACACACAAAGCCATTGCTTGGGGATGTTTGGAAAGCTTTTATTGACAGTTCCACGTGCCTTTGCCCCAATACCTGTGCATGCATTCCTTCAACATCGACAGCGTTTGGTGTTCCTGAACCCTCTGCTCATGGAACTGTTTTTTTAGTGTTCCATTATGTATGTGATACTCTCCATTACCCTCCAACATTACAGCCTTGAAAAGACAAGGGTATAGTGTGTGTGCCGTAGGTTGTTATCCCCAAATGTGGGTTTCAGAAGGTGAAACAGCCTTCCCAGGTCTCAAAGTTTCAAACCTTCGTGTGTGTTTGTGTGTGTGTGTGTGTGTGTGTGTGTGTATGTATGTGTAAGACTACCTGTCCCAAGTGATGGAAAAGCTAACATAGGATCCTCTCCCCTCTCTCCTCCCTCCCCCACTCTCCCTCTCCCCCACTCCCTCCCCTACTCCACTCTCTCCCCCACTCCCCTCTCCTCCCCACTCTCCTCTCCTTCCCCCAATCCCACTCCTCTGTCTCTCCTCCCTCTCCTACTCTCTCTCTCCCCCAATCCCTCCCCTACTCTCTCCCCTACTCCCTTCTCTCCCCCACTCTGCTGTCCTCCCCACTCCCCTCTCCCTCCCCCAATCGCACTCCTCCGTCTCTCCTCCCTTTCCTTCTCTTTCTCTCCCACACTCCATCCCCTACTCTCTCTCTCCCCCACTCCATCCCCTACTCTCTCTTTCCCCCAAAACCTCCCCTACTCCCTTCTCCCCCCCACTCCACTCTCCCTCCCCCAATCGCACTCCTCCGTCTCTCCTCCCTTTCCTACTCTTTCTCTCCCACACTCCGTCCCCTACTCTCTCCCACACTCCGTCCCCTACTCTCTCTCTCTCCCCCACTCCGTCCCCTACTCTCTCCCCCACTCGGTCCCCTACTCTCTCTCTCCCCCACTCCGTCCCCTACTCTCTCTTTCCCTCAATACCTCCCCTACTCCCTTCTCCCCCCCCCCCTACTCTCTCTTTCCCTCAATACCTCCCCTACTCCCTTCTCCCCCCCCCCCCACCACTCCGATGTCCTCCCCATTACCCTCTCCCTCCCCCAATCGCACTTCTCCGTCTCTCCTCCCTTTCCTACTCTCTCTCTCTCCCACACTCCGTCCCCTACTCTCTCTCTCTCTCCCACTCAGTCCGCTACTCTCTCCCACACACCGTCCCCTACTCTCTCTCTCTCCCCCACTCCGTCCCCTACTCTCTCGCCCACTCCTCTCTCTCCCCCACTCCGCTCTGCATCCCCCAATCCCCTCTCCCTCCCTCTTCCACCTCTGTCTCCCCTCTCTTCCCTACTAATCTTCACTTGCATTCGAATGGAATATGTAACCATGCCAACGGTTTTTTCAACCAAGTAATCGATGGGTACCTTTCCAACGTGTAACATACTGTGATGTTATAACCTTTTCCAGGCTCCACTACCTCCTGGGCGCCCTGAGGGCTTTTTCCTGTGTCGTCACTTCCGGGAAAAAAACCGCTGTTTGGACGCTTGCATTGTGTCTGAATCCCTCGATTTGCTTCCGATTTTGCGATTCTCTGAATCCCACTCGCTCATCAGCCATGCTGTTTTCACAAACCTGTGGAGTGATGCTGACAGACCCCACCTGAAACCTATAACCTATGGACTCTCCACCTATAGACCGATCCGTTGAGGACAACCGTGCCCCCTTCGCCGATAGGCGGCGATCTTGCGTCCGCCATTACTGGGAGGCGTCCCGATCCAAACTTAACTCCAGCTGGCTGCGCCAGCACAACTATCATCGCGATCATACATGAAAAGTGTCCGTGATAATCGTTCTCAAGTGTTTCTCTATACGTGTGGAGCGGTCGTGGACACCTGGCACATGAAGGCACACGATACAAACCCCGTTTTCGGCGATATCGCCGGGCGCCGGAGGTGCACGGCCATGCCGCCCTGAAGGCACCTGGCACCTGGGGGTACCCGGTTTCCACTTCCACCTGCACCAAACCTATTTTGTAAGCAACCGCGTACCCTATGCTACGCCATGCCGAGCCCTCTTCCGCCTTAGCCCCGAGTCTCTCGACTACTACGATAACGACTCCTCTAACCAACCCGACTAGGTGCCCGTCCCTTCATCGACTCCTCCATCCAGCCAGGTCTTGGCGGCCGTACCACAGCCGCCCCGCATGGATTCTTCCCTCAGAGTCCACCTCTGCGCGGGCTGCCACACCGGCTCCTCACCAGTCGTATAGCTTGGTGGACCGGTCGTATCGTCCATGGTTCCATCTTCTCCGATGAATCTAACAAACAAATATATTTTGTATCGATATTCTTTCGGCAGAGTGAACTGAGACCGGTAACTGCATGTAATCTGAATGCTGGAGAGCAAGCTGAATGAAGCGGTTCATTTTGTCCGGTTTTATCGTGCGAGCATAGCTCCCGCAATTGGTGACCCCTTTTCAAGAACATGGCGATGGAGTAATCTGTAGCTTTGAAGCTTCCGGGCTTTTGGGAATCGCACGCGGCCATCTGGTTCGCCCAAGCGGATTCTCAAATCGCCCTGCGGAACATTACGGAGGACACAACGCGCTACCACCATGTGGTATCCGCGCTCAACGCCTCCACCGCGGCCCGGGTCCTGAGCTTCCTACAGAACCCGCCGAATGCCGACAAATACGGTGCACTCAAAGGCCTACTCCTCGGTGTGTTTGGACTCACGGAGACCGAACGCGCATGATAACTACTCAACCTCCCGGAGCTGGGTGAGGCCCGTCCATCGGAGCGCATGGACCACATGCTGGCTCTACTCGGCGACCACAGCCCGGATTTCCTCTTCCGTGAGCTGTTCCTCCGGCAGCTACCCGGGCAGGTATGGTTAGCTTTGGCTAACTGGCCCATCACGGACCCTCGCGCCGTGGCTAAGGAGGCCGATAAATTTTTCTCGGCCAGGCGACACGTCGGAGCTGCCGCCTGGAACCCTGGGCCGACCGAGGCAATGCCCGCGCCACGACCGGCGCCACCACCGGCCGAGTCAGCGCCACTGGCGGCAGCGGCCGCCGCGACGCCCCGTCGACTGAACCCGACGCGACCGGCGGAGCCTCCACCAGAGCGGACCATGTGCTATTACCACGCCAGGTTCGGGCAGAAGGCCAGAACGTGCCGCCCACCGTGCACTTTCGGCAGGTCGGGAAACGACCAGGCCGGCGCTCGCTGCCTGCCATGAGCGTCGGCCATTCAGGCAGCCTTCTGTTTATCACGGACACATTGTCTAGGCGGCGTTTTTTGTGCGACACCGGCGCTCAGCTGAGCGTGATACCCGCCTCGGTGCAGGCCAAACAGGCCGTGCTTTGCGGCCCCGCCTTGGTCGCCGCAAACACCTCCTCCATCCGCACCTTCGGTTCGCGCAGCGTCGCATTCTGCTGCGGGGGGCAGCGCTTCAGGTGGGACTTCATCACGGCGAACGTGCCCATGGCCTTGCTGGATGCAGATTTTCTTTGCGCGCATGGGCTTTTGGTCGACGTCAAACGGCATCGGCTCATCAACGTGGAGACCTTCAGCTCGCTCGCTTGCTCATTGAGCGGCTCCGCTCCGACTAAGCTAGCCTGCGCGCTCCCGGCCGTGGATGATTTCACCCGCCTACTCGCCGAGTTTCCCGCCCTCACGCAGCCGACGTTTTCGGCCGTCGCCATCAAGCACGGCGTCAAACACCACATCCCGACCACAGGTCCACCGGTCTACGCCAGGGCTCGCCGCCTCGACCCGGCCAAACTCGCCATGGCGAAGGCGGAATTCTACGCACTGGAGCGATTGGGCATTGTGCGGCGCTCGAATAGCGTGTGGGCCTCGCCCCTGCACATCGTGCCCAAACCGGGTGGCGGATGGCGACCATGCGGCGATTACCGCTGCCTCAACGACGCCACCACCCCCGACTGGTACCCGATACCACACATACAGGACTTTTCCGCCCGTTTGGTGGGGCGGGTGATCTTTTCCAAGGTCTACCTCATTCGGGGCTACCACCAGGTACCCGTCCGGCCGGCCGTCGTGCCGAAGACGGCAGTAATTACACCTTTTGGCCTCTTCGAATTCCTTCGCATGCCGTTCGGCCTTAAGAACGCGGCCCAGGCCTTTCAGCGGCTGATGCACAGCATGCTGCGCGACCTCACCTTCCTTTTCGTCTACTTGGACGACATTCTCGTCGCCAGCACTTCCCGGGCGGAGCACGTCATCCACCTGCGCACGCTTTTTGAGCACGTCGGCCAGCACGGCCTCATCATCAACCTGACGAAATGACAGTTTGGCATAACGGCCGTCGACTTCCTGGGGCACCGCATCACGAAGCGTGGGGCCGTCCTGCTGCCTACCAAGGTGGAGGCAGTCACAAGTTTCCGCGCCCCGGCTCCATCAAGGCCCTACAGGAATTTTTGGGGATGGTAAATTTCTACCACTGGTTCGTGCCTCGCGCCGCCCAACTCATGCGCCCCCTGTACGAAGCCCTCCGGGGCAAGCCAGCCAAGCACGACGTCGCCTGGACCACAGAGATGGACGCGGTGTTCACGGGCACTAAGCTGACCATGCTGGCGCACTCGGCGCTCGACGCACCCATCGCCCTCACCACGGACGATTCGGACTACGCGGTGGGTGCCGTGCATGAACAGTGGGTGAACGGGGCTTGGCAACCACTGGCCTTCTTCAGCCGGCAGTTTCGCCCTAACGAGTGCAAGTATAGCGCTTTCGACCGCGAGCTCCTCGGCCTTTACCTGGCCGTTCGCCACTTCTGCCATCTTTTAGAAGGCCGCCCGTTCACGGCGTTTGTGGACCACAAACCCCTGGTCTTCTTTCCCATGGCCAAGGTTACGGAGCCGTGGTCGGCCCGCCAGCAGCGCCACCTCTCCGCCGTGTCCGAAATTACGAAGGACATCCGGCACGTCGCACGCAAGGACAACGCTGTGGCCGATTGCCTCTCCCGGTCCGGCACGAATGCCGTCCACCTGGGTGTGGACTTCGCCCACATGGCGCCCGACCAGACCGCCGACCCCACGGTGCAAGCCCTCCGGACGGCGGACACAGGCCTGCGGTTGGCCGATGTCCCCTTTGAGGATACAGGCACGGTTCTCCTGTGCGACGTTTCCCTGGGCCAACCTCGCCCCATCATGCCCACCGGATGGCAGCGGCACATTTTTGACGCCCTCCACGGCCTTTCCCACCCGGCCCGGAAAGCATCACAGAAGCTCGGGCAGCAAAGTTTGTCTGGCACGGGCTCCGTAAGGACGTCCGCGACTGGGCCAATGCCTGTGTCGCCTGCCAGCGCGTGAAGGTCAACCGGCACACCCAGGCCCCATTGGCACCATTCGACGTGCCCGCGTAGCACTTCAACCACGTCAATGTGGACCTGGTGGGACCCCTTCCCTCCTCGCGGGGCTTCACACACCTCCTCCCGATGGTGGACAGGACCACCAGGTGGCCGGAGGCCGTCCCGCTGGCATCAACGACATCCGCCGACGTGGCACAGGCCTTCATTGGCACCTGGATTGCCCGTTTTGGCGCGCCCTCGGACATCTCCTCCGACAGAGGCCCGCAATTCGCCTCGGAGCTTTGGGGCGCAGTCGCCCAGGCCTTGAGGGTCAAGCTACACTGCACCACGGCCTACCACCCCCAAGCCAACGGCTTGTGCGAGCGGTTCTACCGCTCGATGAAGGCCGCTCTCAGGGCCAGCCTCCAGGACGACGGTTGGGCCGACAGGCTCCCGTGGGTCCTATTGGGCCTCCGAACGGCCCCTAAAGAGGACCTCCAGGCTTCCACCGCCGAGCTGGTCTACGGCCAGCCACTGCGCGTGCCGGACGAATTCATCCCTGACGCCACCGGCCCCTGTTCCGTGGCTCGCCAACGCTCTGTCCTCCAGGAGGCCGCCAGGAGATTTGCCCCCGTGCCCACGTGCCCACGTCCCACCACGGCTGCCCCCAACCCCACGTCCCCCCAACACTTCGCACTGCGGAGTACGTTTTTATCCGGCACGACGCACACCGGGGACCGCTCCAGCCGCCGTACGATGGACCTTTCCGGGTCCTGAAGAGGGACGACAAGTCGTTCATCATCGACATCGGCGGCAAGCCGGACCGCATCTCCGTGGACCGCCTCAAGCCGGCCCATTTGGACCTCGACCAACCTCCACGGTTGGCCCTTCCTCCACGACGGGGCCGTCCCCCGTCAACCAAGCCCCCCGCTCCACCATCCACCGCCACGCCACCTATCACCCCCACACGAATCGCCAGGGGTCGTTTCGGCCGGGTCATCAAGACCCCCCTCAAACTGACTCTCCCGGTGCATGTTAATTCTGGGAGGGCGCATTTAGCGGTTACCGGAAGCATGACACAACTAGAACGGGCACTCGGTAGAGCGCATACCTTCGCCGCAGCTACTGTTCTGTACTTGGTAAAAATACGATTTTGACCTTTTCGTGACCTTGACCTTGACCTTTGACCCGATTGCTCCCAAAATCTAATCAAATGTGTCCCGTATAATAACCAATCATCCCACCAAATTTCATGCAATTCGGTTGAATACTTTTTGAGTTATGCGAATAACATACACACACACACACAGACATACAAATAAATACACAGCGATCAAAACATAACCTTCCGCTTTTGCGAAGGTAATTACCTTGCACCGGCCGATGACGCAACCGGCGAGCGGTCACTTGTCCGGACTCGCCCGGGCGTGTCCAGACTTGCCTTTCCCGGGCGAACACTTGGCTTACCTATTTGCATACCACGCGACGCCTGAGAGGCGTGGCTTTTGTGTGTTGAACTTTACTTATAAATTGCCGCTCGTTCGATGGGCTGATTCAGTGCTTTTGAGTTCTTTCGAGTGAGGTGGAAATAAATAGCTCAGTGAAACTTCATTCCTGGCGTCGTTCATTTTGTCCGGTTTTATCGTGCGAGCATAGCTCCCACAACCTCAGCCACCAAAGGTGGATGGAGGTTATGTTTTCACCCCTGTCTGTTTGTTTGTTATGAACAAAATATCTCAAAAGGTTGAAGACGGATTCAATCGAAATTTGGCAGAGATGTAGCGTCTATCACAAGGACGAAATGATTAGATTTTGGTGAAGATCCGGATTCGGATCCGGCTAGTAGAATTTTTTAAGTGATTCTTCGCCATTGGGAGATAGGGCCAAAAACGATGCATAGCAGATATCTCAAAAAGTTGTGGACGGATTTGGACGAAACTTGGTGGCCCGGTTGGGTGTCTGACAAGGACAAATAGATTCGATTTTGGTGAAGATCTGAATATGGATTTGGATATGATAACTATTTAATTTTTAAGTGATTCTTCACCATTGAGTGATACGGCCAAAAACGATACATAGCAGGATATCTCAAAAAGTTATGGACTGAAGGAACTGCGCTCCAACGCGAGTCGAAAGAATTGACGCGACCAAAGACGGAATTCGTCCGAGTTGCTTTATTGAAACAAAACAGCTCAGGTATTCTCACAAGCCCGTTTATCGGGCAGCAATATATATACACATTTATGTCGGGAAGTTTGCCCGGCAAAAGCTATACCGGGCATGCCCGGGTGTCAAGGGCGAGCCTTGGAAAGGCGAGTCTGGACCTGCCCGGGCGTGTTTGGCTGCGGCCTGGCAAGTCGAGGCTGGGCGTGCCCGGGCGCTCTGGGCGAGCCCTGGAAAGGCGATAGCGGGCATGCCCGGACGCTCTGGGCGAGCCCTGAAAAGGCGATAGCGGGCATGCCCGGACGCTCTGGGCGAGCCCTGGAAAGGCGAGAGCGGGCATGCCCGGGAAAGACGAGACCGGGCGTGCCCGGGAGGTTCGGGCGTGCCCGGGAACAGTGAGTCCGGGCATGCCCGGGAGAGGCGCGTCTGGCCGTGTTCTGGCCGGTGCAAGGCGATTGTGTGCATCCAGCGGTAACCGCTACACACGCCCCTCCAGAATCGACCTGCACCGGCAGGGTCAATTTAAGGGGGGTCCGGATGACCCGGCCGAAGCGACCCCTGGAGGGTCGTGGGGAGGGGTCCGACGTGGTGGTGGGTGGTCGAGTGGGGGGAACTGTGGACGGGGGGCGGCCTCGCCACGGAGGAAGGGCCAACCGTGGTGGTCGGTCGACGTCCATGTGCGCCGGTTTGAGGCGGTCCACAGAAATCCGGTCCGGCCGGCCGCCGAAGTCGACGATGAAAGACTTGTCGCCCCGTCGCAGGACCCGGAAGGGCCCGTCGTACGGCGGCCGGAGTGGCCCCCGGTGCGCGTCATGACGCACAAAGACGTACTCCGCTGTGCGAAGCGCCGGGGGGACGTAGGACTGGGGGCCACCGTGGCGGGACGTCGGCACGGGGGCAAATCGTCGGGCGGCCTCCTGGAGGTCCGAGCGCTGGCGAGCGGCGGACCAGGGACTGGTAGCATCGGGCACGAATTCGCCCGGGACGCGGAGCGGCTGGCCGTAGACGAGCTCGGCGGCGGACGCCTGGAGGTCTTCCTTGGGGGCCGTGCGAAGGCCCAAAAGGACCCACGGCAGCCGGTCGGCCCAACCGTCGTCCTGAAGGCCGGCCATGAGTGCGGCCTTCATGGAGCGGTGAAACCGCTCACACAACCCGTTGGCTTGGGGGTGGTAGGCCGTGGTGCAGTGCAGCGTGACCCCCAACGAACGGGCGACCGCGCCCCAAAGCTCAGACGTGAACTGTGGGCCGCGGTCGGACGAGATGTCCGCTGGTGCGACGAAGCGCGCGACCCAGGTGGCGATGAACGCCTGCGCCACGTCGGCGGTGGTGGTGGAGGCGAGGGGCACAGCCTCCGGCCACCGGGTGGTCCTGTCCACCATGGTGAGCAGGTGGGTGAACCCCCGCGAGGGGGGCAGGGGACCCACCAGGTCCAGGTGGACATGGTCGAAACGCCGTTCAGGCACGGCGAAAGGTGCCAGCGGGGCCTGGGTGTGGCGGTGGACCTTGACCCGCTGGCAGGCCGTGCAGGCGTTGGCCCAGTCGCGGATGTTTCGTCAAAGGCTGTGCCAGACGAAACGCGCCGACACCAGCTTCTGAGAAGCTTTCCGGCCCGGGTGAGAAAGGCCGTGGATGGAGGCGAAGATGCGGCGCTGCCAGGAAACGGGCACGATGGGGCGAGGCTGGCCCTGGGAGACGTCGCAGAGCAGGACGGTGCCCGCGAAGGGAATGTCGGCCAGGCGGAGGCCCGTGTCCGCCGCACGGAGTGCCTGCACCGAGGCGTCGGTGGTCTGGTCGGCCGCCATGAGCGCGAAGTCCACGCCGAGGTGGACCGCGTTCGCGCTGGCCCGAGAAAGACAGTCGGCCACGGCGTTGTCTTTGCCGGCGACGTGCCGGATGTCCGTGGTGAACTCCGACACGGCGGAGAGGTGGCGCTGCTGGCGGGCCGACCACGGCTCCGTGACCTTAGCCATTGCGTAGACCAACGGCTTGTGGTCGACGAAAGCCATGAACGGGCGGCCCTCCAGGAGGTGTCGGAAATGGCGAACGGCCAGGAATAGCCCGAGCAGCTCGCGGTCGAACGTGCTGTAGTTTAACTCGTTCGGCCGGAGTTGCCGGCTGAAAAAAGCGAGTGGCTGCCAAACCCCGTCCACCCATTGCTCATGGACGGCGCCCACCGCGTAGTTGGAGGCGTCCGTAGTGAGGGCAATGGGCGCGTTGAGCACCGGGTGAGCCAGCAGCGTTGCGTCGGCGAGGGCCCGTTTGGCGCTGGCGAAGGCCGCGTCCATGGCCGCGGACCAAACAATGTCATGCTTGGCCGGCTTGCCCCGGAGGGCCTCGTAAAGGGGCCGCATGAGCTGAGCAGTGCGGGGCACGAATCGGTGATAAAAATTCACCATGCCGAGGAACTCTTGGAGGGCTTTGATGGAACGGGGACGCGGGAACGTGGTGATGGCCTCGACCTTGGTCGGCAGCAGCACGGCCCCGGTCTTGGTGATGCGGTGGCCCAAAAAGTCAACGGTCGTCGCGCCGAAGTGGCATTTGACTGGGTTGACAATTAAGCCGTGCTCGCTGAGGCGACCGAACAGTGTTCGGAGGTGGAGGAGGTGCTCGGCGCGGGACGTGCTGGCGACGAGGATATCGTCCAGATAGACAAAAAGAAACGGCAGGTCGCGCAGCATGCCGTCCATCAAGCGCTGGAACGCCTGGGCCGCGTTCTTGAGGCCAAACGGCATCCGCAAAAATTCGAACAGGCCGAACGGCGTGATGACGGCCGTCTTCGGGACGTCGGCCGCCCGGACAGGTACCTGGTGGTAGCCCCGTATCAGGTCAATTTTCGAAAAGATGACCCGTCCCGCCAAACAGGCGGAAAAGTCCTGAATATGCGGGATCGGGTACCTGTCGGGGGTGGTAGCGTCGTTGAGACGGCGGTAGTCGCCACATGGGCGCCATCCACCCCCCGGCTTTGGCACGATGTGCAGTGGCGAGGCCCACGTGCTATCGGAGCGCCGCACGATGCCGAGGTGCTCCAACGCGTCGAACTCGGCCTTCGCCACGGCGAGCTTGGCCGGGTCGAGGCGACGGGCCCTGGTGTAGAACGGCGGGCCCGTAGTGGGTATGTGGTGCTCGATCCCGTGCCGCACCGCGACGGCCGAAAACGTCGGCCGCGTGAGGGCCGGGAATTCCGCGAGCAGGCGAGCGAACTCGTTCGCTGCCGGGAGGGCGCACGCCAGTTCGGTCGGCGTGGAGCTGCTCATCGTGCACGCCAGGGAGCTGAAGGTCTCGGCGTTGACAAGGCGACGACGTTTGACGTCGACCAGCAGCCCGTGCGCGCAGAGGAAGTCGGCGCCCAGCAAAGCCATGGGGACGCAGGCGGTCACAAAAGTCCATTGAAAACGCTGGCTGCCGAAGCAGAGGGTGACGACGCGTGGGCTGAAAGTGCGTATGGCCGAGCCATTAGCAGCGACCAAAGAGGGGCCGCAAACGGCGTCCCGCCTGTCCTGCTCGGAGGCGGGTATGACGCTCAGTTGGGCGCCGGTGTCACACAGGAAACGCCGCCCAGACGCTTTGTCCCGAATAAACAGCAAGTTGCCCGAGTGGCCGGCGCTCATGGCTGGGAATGAACGCCGGCCCGGCCGTTTCCCGACCTGCCGAAAGTGCACGGGGGCCGGCACGTCCGAACCTTGTGTCCGAACCTGGCGTGGTAATAACACCACGCCCGGTCAGGTGGAGGCCCCGGCCGTCGTGTCGGAAGCGGGCGGTGCGGCGTGGCGGCCGCCAGTTGCACCGGCAGTTCGGTCTCCAACCGCGCAGGGCGCTCGGGCGTCGTGGGCGTCGCCTCGGACGGCGGCGGGCTCCAGGTAACCGCGCCAATGTGCTGGCCCGCCGAGGAGATCTTATCGGCTTCCCTGGCGAGGGCGCGGGAATCCGTGATCAACGTGCCAGCCAGGGCGAGGCGTACCGGGTGAGGCAGCTGGCGAAGGAACAGCTCGCGGAACAGAAAATCCGGAGAGTGCTCACCGAGCAACGAGAGCATATAGTCCATGCGCTCTGACGGGCGCGTGTCACCGAGCTCGGGCAGAGCGAGCAGGTGCCGTGTCATGAGAGGGCGAAAGCGTCGAGGAGGAGTGTCTTCAGCGCGTCGTATTTGTCAACAGCCGGCGGGTGCTCGAGGAGGCTCAAGGCGCGGGCCGCGGTGGCGGAACCGAGTGCCGCCACAACATGGTGGAAGCGGGTGTCGTCCGCGGTGATGCCTCGCAGGGCGAACTGAGAGTCCGCCTGAGCGAACCAAACAGCCGCGTGAGCCTCCCAGAAGGTAGGCAGTTTAAGCGTCACTGCCGTATCCATGTCGGTAGGTCACCAATGAAGGAACTGCGCTCCAACGCGAGTCGAAAGAATTGACGCGACCAAAGACGGAATTCGTCCGAGTTGCTTTATTGAAACAAAACAGCTCAGGTATTCTGACAAGCCCGTTTATCGGGCAGCAATATATATACACATTTATGTCGGGAAGTTTGCCCGGCAAAAGCTATACCGGGCATGCCCGGGTGTCAAGGGCGAGCCTTGGAAAGGCGAGTCTGGACCTGCCCGGGCGTGTTTGGCTGCGGCCTGGCAAGTCGAGGCTGGGCGTGCCCGGGCGCTCTGGGCGAGCCCTGGAAAGGTGATAGCGGGCATGCCCGGACGCTCTGGGTGAGCCCTGGAAAGGCGATAGCGGGCATGCCCGGATGCTCTGGGCGAGCCCTGAAAAGGCGATAGCGGGCATGCCCGGACGCTCTGGGTGAGCCCTGGAAAGGCGAGAGCTTTTATGCCCGGGAAAGACGAGACCGGGCGTGCCCGGGAGGTTGGGGCGTGCCCGGGAACAGTGAGTCCAGGCATGCCCGGGAGAGGCGCGTCTGGCCGTGTTCTGGCCGGTGCAAGGCGATTGTGTGCATCCAGCGGTAACCACTACAACGGTATACATATGCATGAAGGAGCTCGGGCTCCCACGTCGATCGGAAGAATGGACGCGACAAAAAGCTGGAATTCGTCCGAGTTGCTTTATTCAAACAAAACACTCAGGTACTCTGAAAAGCCCGTTTATCGGGCAGCAATATATATACACACATTATCCCGGAGCGTTTGCCCAGGAAAGGCGAGAGGGGGCGTGGCCGAGCGTCCTGGCTGCGGCCTGGCAAGTTGAGGGCGAGCCTGCCCGGGCGTCCTGGACGAGCCCGGCATGGTGATCGCTCCGCGTCCTTGATAGGTGCAAGTCGATTGTGAAAACCCAGCGGTAGCCGCTACACACGTCCCCCCAGAATCGACTTGCACCGGCAGGGTCAATTTGAGGGGGGTCCTGATGACCCGGCCGAAGCGACCCCTGGCGGGTCGTGGGGGGGGGTCCGGTGTGGTGGTGGGCGGTCGAGTGGGGGGCACCGTGGACGGGGGGTGGCCTCACCGCGGCGGAAGGGCCACCCATGGTGGTTGGTCGACGTCCACGTGCGCCGGCTTGAGGCGGTCCACCGCAATCCGGTCTGACCTGCCGCCGATGTCGATGACGAACGACTTGTGGTCCCGACGCAGGACCCGGAAGGGCCCGTCGTACGGCGGCCGGAGTGGCCCCCGATGTGCGTCGTGACGCACAAAAACATACTCCGCTGTGCGAAGTGCTGGGGGGACGTAGGACTGGGGGTCACCGTGGTGGGATGTTGGCACGGGGGCAAACCGTCGGGCGGCCTCCTGGAGGTCCGAGTGCTGGTGAGCTGCGGACCAGGGACTGGTAGCGTCAGGCACGAATTCGCCCAGGACGCATAGCGCCTGGCCGTAGACAAGCTCAGCGGTGGATGCCTGGAGGTCCTCCTTGGGGGCCGTGCGGAGGCCCAAAAGGACCCACGGCAGCCGGTCGGCCCAACCGCCGTCTTGAAGGTCGGCCATGAGCGCGGCCTTCATGGAGCGGTGGAATCGCTCGCACAACCCGTTTGCTTGGGGGTGGTAGGCCGTAGTACAGTGGAGCTTGACCCCCAGGTTGCGGGCGACCGCGCCCCACAGCTCGGAGGTGAACTGTGGTCCGCGGTCTGACGAGATGTCCGCCGGTGCGCCGAAGCGGGCGACCCAGCTGGCGATGAAAGCCTGCGCCACGTCGGCGGTGGTGGTGGAGACGAGGGGAACCGCCTCCGGCCACCTGGTGGTCCTGTCCACCATGGTGAGCAGGTGTGTGAACCCCCGTGATGGGGGGAGGGGGCCCACCAGATCCACGTTGACGTGGTCGAAACGTCGTTCGGGCACGGTGAAAGGTGCCAGCGGGGCCTGGGTGTGTCGGTGGACCTTGGCCCGTTGGCAGGCTGTGCAGGTGCTGGTCCAATCGCGGACGTCCCGACGAAGGCCGTGCCAGACGAATCGCGCTGACACCAGCTTCTGGGAAGCTTTCCGGCCCGGGTGGGAAAGGCCGTGGAGGGAGGCGAAGATGCGGCGTTGCCAGGTGACGGGCACGATGGGGCGAGGCTGGCCTTGGGAGACGTCGCAGAGCAGGACAGTGTCCGCGAAGGGGATGTCGGCCAGGCGGAGGCCCGTGTCCGCCGCCCGGAGGGCTTGCACCGTGGTGTCGGTGGTTTGGTCCGCCGCCATAAGCGCGAAGTCCACGCCCAGGTGGACCGCGTTCGCGCTGGCCCGGGAAAGACAGTCGGCCACGGCGTTGTTTTTGCCGGCGATGTGCCGGATGTCCGTGGTAAACTCTGACACGGCGGAGAGGTGGCGCTGTTGGCGGGCCGACAACGGCTCCGTGACCTTGGCCATTGCGTAAACCAACGGCTTGTGGTCGACGAACGCCGTGAAAGGTCGGCCCTCCAGGAGATGGCGGAAATGGCGGACGGCCAGGTGTAGACCGAGGAGCTCATGGTCAAACTAGCTGTATTTGGGCTCGTTCGGTCGGAGCTGCCGGCTGAAAAAAGCGAGTGGCTGCCAAACCCCGTTCACCCATTGCTCATGTACGGCGCCCACCGCGTAGTCGGAGGCATCCGTGGTGAGGGCGATGGGAGCGTTGAGCACCGGGTGAGCGAGCAGTGTTGCGTCGGCGAGGGCCCGCTTTGAGCTTTGGAAGGCCGCGTCCATTGCTGCGGACCAGGCGATGTCGTGGCTTGGCTGGCTTGCCCCGGAGGGCTTTGTAGAGGGGCCGCATGAGTTGAGCAGCGCGGGGCACGAAGCAGTGATAAAAATTCACCATTCCCAGGAATTCCTGCAGGGCCTTTATGGTGCGGGGATGCGGGAACGTGGTGATGGCCTCGACCTTGGTTGGCAGCGGCACGGCCCCGTTCTTGGTGATGTGGTGGCCCAAAAAATAAACGGCCGTCGTGCCGAAGTGGCATTTGGCCGGGTTGACGATGAGGCTGTGCTTGCTGAGGCGCCCGAACAGTGTTCGGAGGTGGAGGAGGTGCTCGGCCCGGGACGTGCTGGTGACGAGGATGTCGTCCAGGTAAACGAAAAGGAACGGCAGGTCACGCAGCACGCCATCCATCAAGCGCTGGAACGCCTGAGCCGCGTTCTTGAGACCAAATGGCATCCGTAAGAATTCGAATAAGCCGAACGGCGTGATGACTGCCATTTTAGGGACGTCGGCCGCCCTGACAGGTACCTGGTGATATCCCTGTATGAGATCAATTTTCGAAAAAATGACCCGTCCCGCCAGACGGGCGTTGAAGTCTTGGATGTGCGGGATCGGATACCTGTCGGGGGTGGTAGCGTCGTTAAGGCAGCGGTAGTCGCCACATGGGCGCCAGCTGCCCCCTGGCTTTGGGACGATGTGTAGTGGCGAAGCCCACATGCTATCGGAGCGCCGCACGATGCCGAGGTGTTCTAAAGCGTCGAACTCGGCTTTGGCCACGGCGAGCTTGGCTGGGTCGAGGCGGCGGGCTCTGGCGTAGACCGGCGGGCCCGTGGTTGGTATGTGGTGCTCGATCCCATGCCGTACTGCGTCGGCCGAAAACGTCGGCCGCGTGAGGGCCGGGAACTCCGTGAGCAGGCGAGCAAACTCGTTCGCCGCCGGGAGGGCGCATACCACTCGGTCGGCGCGGAGCTGCTCAATGTGCATACCAGGGAGCTGAAGGTTTCGGCGTTGATTAAACGACGCCGTTGGACGTCCACCTGCAGTCCGTGTGCGCAGAGGAAGTCGGCACCTAGCAGAGCCATGGGCATGTTTGCGGTTACAAACGTCCAAGCAAAGCATTGGCCGCCGAAGCAGAGGGTGATGTTGCGTGGGCCGAAGGTGCGGATAGCCGATCCGTTGGCCGCAACCAAGGAAGGGCCGCAAACCGCGGACTGCCTGTCCTGGTCAGAGGCGGGTATGACGCTCAGTTGGGCGCCGGTGTCGCACAGGAAGTGCCGTCTGGACGCTTTATCCGTGATGAACAGTAAGTTGCCCGTGTGGCCGGCGCTCATGGCTGGTAATGAACGCCGGCCCGGCCGTTTCCCGGCCTGCCAAAGGTGCACGGGGGTCGGCATGTCCGGGCCTTCTGTCCGAACCTGGCATGATAATAACACCATGCCTGGTCAGGTGGAGGCTCCGGTCGTCGTGCTGGAGGTGGTCAGCTCGGTGTAGCGGCCGCCAATTGCGTCGGCAGTTCGGTCGTCGACCGTGCCGAGTGCTCGGGCGCCATGGGTGTTGCGTCGGACGGCGGTTGGCCCCAGGTCGCTGCTGTGATGCGCTGGCCTGCGGCGGAGATCTTGTCGGCTTCCCTGGCAAGGGCACGGGGATCCGTGATCGTCGTGCTTGCCAGGGCGAGGCGTACCGGGCTAGGCAGCTGACGGAGGAACAGCTCCGGGAACAGGAATGCCGGAGAGTGCTCGCCGAGCAGCGAAAGCATGTAGTCCATTCGCTCGGAAGGGCGCGTGTCGCCGAGCTCGGGCAGGTCGAGCAGGCGCCATGCGCGTTCCGCCGATGGGAGGGCGAAAGTGTCGAGGAGGAGCTTTTTAAGCGCCGTATTTGTCAGCGGCTGGCGGGCTCTCGAGGAGGCTCAGGGCGTGGGCCACGGTGGCCGAGCCGAGCGCTGCTACCACATGGTGGAAGCGGGTGTCGTCGGCCATGATGCCTCGCAGGGCGAACAGGGAGTCCGCCTGTGCGAACCAAACCGCCGCGTGAGCCTCCCAGAAGGTAGGCAGTTTAAGGGCCACTGCCGTGTCCATGTCGGTAGGTCACCAATGAAGGAGCTCGGGCTCCCACGTCGATCGGAAGAATGGACGCGACAAAAAGCTGGAATTCGTCCGAGTTGCTTTATTCAAACAAAACACTCAGGTACTCTGAAAAGCCCGTTTATCGGGCAGCAATATATATACACACATTATCCTGGAGAGTTTGCCCAGGAAAGGCGAGAGGGGGCGTGGCCGAGCGTCCTGGCTGCAGCCTGGCAAGTTGAGGGTGAGCCTGGCATGCCTGGGCGTCCCGACCGAGGCCTGGCAAGTTGAGCGCGGGCCTGCCCGGGCGTCCTGGACGAGCCCGGCATGGTGATCGCTCCGCGTCCTTGATAGGTGCAAGGCGATTGTGAAAACCCAGCGGCAGCCGCTACATGCTTGATTTTGATTTTGACGTGCACGATCAAATGATTTTGTTTCGCGAGGCGATCAAAGATGAACAACTGTAAAAAAAACAAAAAAACCGATATTGAACACATCCTCAACCATTTCTCAGACATGCATTCACCGATCTTGTTCAAACTTGGCACACAGATAATGAATGGTGGGTTTGATATGCTCCTCATTGCTTTTCGAGATCAGATCGAGGATGGCCGACTGGCGGCCATTTTGTTACTTAAACGTGTCCCCAACCATTTCTCGACATGCATGGACCGACTTCATTCAAACTTGGCACAAAGACCACACGTGAGAGTGTGCATATGCCGAAGATTTCATTTTGTAATCCGAACAAAGATGGCCGACTGACAGCTTTTAACTCCGTACAGCAAAATTACTAAAACCACGGGGGCTATGACATTTTGTCTTTTTCTTCTTGTTATTCATAATTTACATCAACGATTTGGGTAGTGGGATTAAGAGTCAACTTCCAAATTGGCAGATGGCAATAAGCTTGCAAGTGAGGTCGATATATATCAGAGAGGGGGTGATCAGATTGAGAAAAGTCTCGATACTTTCATAGATTGGGCAAAATATTGACAGATACAGTTTAACATAAAGAAATGTAAGGTTATTCTCCTTCTCCCTCATCGCCTTCTTCTTCTCCTCCTCCTTCTTCTTTGTCGTACGCAGCTCAAGGCTGCGGGTTAGCATCATTGGTTGAGGGCACGGCTGTACTGCCGACGCAATGCCCTCTGCTGGTTAGAGCAGGAATTTGGAATTTGTTCATGGTGCTCCAACTTGCTGAGATGGAGTGGCGACCCATCCATGATTGCAGCTTATCAACTGCTGCGGCAGCACCAACTCTGTGCATTGGGCATGCTACACAATGATGATGATAATGATGATAAATAGTCTTCCTGGAAAATTAGTCACAGTAGAAACAGTAGATATCTTTAAGTTTGATTAATATGGGTACCTAGAAGCATTGGGGATAGAGTACTATAATGTATGCGAGTTGATGTCCATCTTTCAGATTTCCATGATCATTAAAAGTTGAGTATAAAATGTTTTTCTCTTTGACAACCAAGTGGAACATGGCATTTCACGGATATACACCTGCACACATTTTATATTACGTCCTTGATAAATCGGATATATGGTAACGTTCAACTAACTTATTTTGATTAAATGCCATCATTATGATACAGCACAACGTACCGATTCCACAATCTTTTTTTCCCGCCTGAGTACTATTATGACGGAATGAATAATACACTCCAATACTCCTTAATATACCAAAAAGCACGTTTGCTGCATTCCATTTTGCCATCCTTGGACACGCCAGCTATCTTGGCCTATTACTTATTGATAAGGCAAACAAAGACTGAAATTATCAATGTTGCTGAATTAATTATGACTAGGAATAGGAAAGTTGGTCTCTTGAGCCAGAATCTAATTTTCCACTCAGTTTTAGTTGCACATTAGAGATAGAAGAACGGGTATAAAAAGGAGTCATTCCAGGCTAGTGCACACATCAGGCGAGCAGCATTCCCGGGATGTAGGAGAGCGAAAGCGCATTGGAAAACCGGATTTTACGGAATACCTGAAGGGCTCGTTCGGCAGAGTGAGCAACAGTGGCCGGCTTACCTGAGTTACTGCGAGTGGAGATCATGCGCTGATGGAGGTGCCCGCACCACAACTCAATATGGCTGCAGAGATTTTGGTTCCCGATGAGTTTCTCTTATTATAAGGTACGTGGCATATTTTTTCCTCCAAGCATGCATTATGTTGTCGTTAATAACACCTGAAGAATTTCCTCTTCCTCTAGGTCCTCTAATGGGACCATGAATCAATACGGTGAGTAGATGTAGCGCAGGCTTGATAGGCTGAATGGCCTCCTTCTGCATGCAAGTTCCATTATAAGTATTGTGCATTGATGAATTGTAACCTGTCCAATATTATAATTCTAGACAAGAAACTGGACTTGAAACAGGACTTGTAATGGGACTTGTAACCCTAGCCAAAGATGGGACTTGTAATGGGACTTGTAACCTAGCCAATAAATGGGTCTTGAAACGGGACATGTAATGGGACTTGCAGCCCTAGCCAAGTAACAGGACTTGTAACCCTAGCCAAGAAACTGGACTTGTAGCCCAAGAAACTGGACTTGTAACCCAAGAAACTGGACTTGTAACCCAAGAAATGGGACCTGTAACCCTAGCCAAGAAACTGGACTTGTAACCCAAGAAACTGGACTTGTAACCCAAGAAACTGGACTTGTAACTCAAGAAATGGGACCTGTAACCCTAGCCAAGAAACTGGACTTGTAACCCAAGAAATGGGACTTGTAACCCTAGCCAAGAAACTGGACTTGTAACCCAAGAAACGGGACTTGTAACTGTAGCCAAGAAACGGGACCTGTAACGCTAGCCAAGAAACTGGACTTGTAACCCAAGAAACTGGACTTGTAACCCAAGAAACTGGACTTGTAACCCAAGAAACGGGACCTGTAACCCTAGCCAAGAAACTGGACTTGTAACCCAAGAAATGGGACTTGTAACCCCAGCCAAGAAATGGGACTTGTAAACCTAGTCAATAAACTGGACTTGTAACCCCTGCCAAGTAACAGGACTTGTAACCCAAGAAACGGGACTTGTAACCCTAGCCAAGAAACGGGACTTGTAACCCTAGCCAAGAAACGGGACTTGTAACCCTAGCCAAGAAACGGGACTTGTAACTGTAGCCAGGAAATGGGACTTGTAACCCTCGCCAAGAAATGGGACTTGTAACTTCAGCCAAGAAACGGGACTTGTAACCCTAGCCAAGAAATGGGACTTGTAACCCTAGCCAAGAAACGGGACTTGTAACCCAAGCCAAGAAACGGGACTTGTAACCTGAGCCAAGAAATGGGACTTGTAACCCTGGCCAATAAATGGGACTTGTAACTGTAGCCAAGAAACGGGCCATGTAACCCTAGCCAAGAAACGGGACTTGTAACCCAAGCCAAGAAACGGGACTTGTAACCCTAGCCAAGAAACGGGACTTGTAACCCAAGCCAAGAAACGGGACTTGTAACCCAAGCCAAGAAATGGGACTTGTAACCCTAGCCAAGAAATGGGACTTGTAACCCTAGCCAAGAAACGGGACTTGTAACCCAAGCCAAGAAACGCGACTTGTAACTGCAGCCAAGAAATGGGACTTGTAACCCTAGCCAAGAAACGGGACTTGTAACCTGAGCCAAGAAACGGCACTTGTAACCCTAGCCAAGAAACGGGACTTGTAACTGTATCCAAGAAATGGGACTTGTAACCCTAGCCAAGAAACGGGACTTGTAACCCTAGCCAAGAAACGGGACTTGTAACCCTAGCCAAGAAACGGGACTTGTAACTGTATCCAATAAACGGGACTTGTAACTCTAGCCAAGAAACGGGACTTGTAACCCTAGCCAAGAAACGGGACTTGTAACCCAAGCCAAGAAACGGGACTTGTAACTGTAGCCAATAAACGGGACTTGTAACTCTAGCCAAGAAACGGGACTTGTAACCCTAGCCAAGAAATGGGACTTGTAACCCTAGCCAAGAAACGGGACTTGTAACCTGAGCCAAGAAACGGCACTTGTAACCTGAGCCAAGAAACGGCACTTGTAACCCTAGCCAAGAAACGGGACTTGTAACTGTATCCAAGAAATGGGACTTGTAACCCTAGCCAAGAAACGGGACTTGTAACCCTAGCCAAGAAACGGGACTTGTAACCCTAGCCAAGAAACGGGACTTGTAACTGTATCCAATAAACGGGACTTGTAACCCTAGCCAAGAAACTGGGCTTGTAACTGAAGAAACGGGACTTTTAACCCTAGCCAAGAAACTGGACTTGTAACCCGAAGAAACGGGACTTGTAACCCGAGCCAAGAAACTGTTTCAGTCAAACAGATGATCTGTATAGACCATGGTGCACAAGACAAGACCGTAATAAGCATGCAGGTATTACGTCATCCTAATAACACCTGGAGATTCTTCCACTTAATATGTCTTATAAGCTTGCGATCGTCTTACTCTTATTACAAAAAGAAAGAGCCCATCGATTTTCCCCTCTGGTTCGCGTGCATTGGAAAACGCTAGCTTTGCTGATGGATCAGATAAAAGAAAGGTAATTGCGAGACGCCCTTAAACGGCGAGGAGAAATCAAGTCCCGTTCACTCACATGTTGTTAATCGTGCGCCAGGTGAGCAGCCAGATAAGGGTCGCTGCGCTGGGACCTGGAAACGGACGGGAAGTCCGGTCAGCAGCTCGGCCACGCTCAGCCATCGACCTCCAGCCTTAATTAGTTTGCTAAAATGCCGACGGACGAATGGATGCTTCTGCTGAGTTTGCGCCAAGCCAAGGGGGGTTCGTGCACTGATCCGCCGATTAAAAAACGATGCCGTTGCGTCTTGCAAGGTTTTGCAGAATTAATCAAGGTGCGCAATGAGAAACCACAGATAACGAGTGCATTTACCTGGCAAATGAATACGAGTGCACACACACCCTTTACTCTCCTGTCGGTAACCTAAGTATTTGGAATGCATTTGATTTAATCAGTTAAAAAAACAATTAAACTTTAATGAAAAACATTCAAGAACTTATATGAAAGTATATTTGCTCAAAGCATTGTTCCTTTCATAGCCACAATCTCCACCTTCTCGTGGGATGGGCCGCGTAAAGTTTTCAGCCCAAGTCATTCACCAACTGGCTGGCCACACTTGATGTCTGAATAAATGAGTTCCAGCAGGAATTTGTTATTTATTCAGGGTGCCATTAGAAGCTCGCCTTTTTTCACGGGCACCATGGGATCTTTAACCTCCTCAAACTAATGCTGACAGATGGGATGTCCAGTATAACGTGCACACACATTGATGCCTCACCCGGCGTGCGAAACACCAGCCTGCAGTACATAGCTGGTCCAAAATTCGAACCTATATATATACATATATATATATATATAATTTCTGGATACAACTGGTCACCAGTGTGCTTCACTAACCAGATCTTCAGTCAAAGTCCCCAGCATCATCCCGTTTCAGCCCTTCAACCTCGATACGGTCAGCTAAGGTGGGCCAGCAGGGGCACATATGCCGACATATGCAGAAACTACACTTGAATGTGTACATACCAGTCAGCGAGAACACAAACTACAACAACAAAACAACAGCTTCCACTCTCAAAATCCGCAGCAACAAAAAAACAAAACAATGTGGAGCACCCACTGAACCAACCACCCCTTTATCCTTCAACACCCAACAACAAAACAGAACGCGCACACACACACACACACACACACACACAAAAATCTCGAGAGGACAATACCGTAACAATATATATATATATGTACGTGTGTGTGTGTGTGTGTGTGTGTGTGTGTGTGTGTGTGTGTCTGTGTGTGTCTACCAACTTTGCACAGCTTGATTGGGCAATATTTGCTCATTCTTCTGTACAAAACTTTTCAAGCTCAATCAAGTTGCGTGGGGAGCGTTGATGGACAGCAATCTTCAATCATGCCACAGATTTTTGATTGCATTTAGGTTGGGGCTCTGACTGGGCCAATCAAGGACGTCGATCTTTTTATTCCTTTGCCACTCCAGTGTAGCATTGGGCGTGTGCATCAGGCCGTTGTCATGCTGAAAGGTGAACTTCCGTCCCAATTTTAGCTTTCTTGCAGAGGACAGCAAGTTTCCTCTAGGACTTTTCTGTATTTTGATCCATCAATTTTCCCTTCTATCCTGACAAGTGCTCCACTTCCTGCTGAAGAGAAACATCCCCATAACATGATGCTGCCTCCACCATTCTTCGCAGTAGGGATGGTGTTCTTTGGGTGATGTGTTGTGTTGGGTTTGCGCCAAATGTAACGTTTTCCATTTAGGCCAAAAGGTTCCATCTTAGTTTTGTCAGACCACAAAACTTTTTGCCACATGGCCTCAGAATCTCCGGAGTGGTTTTTTGCATACTTCCAATGGGACTCAAGGTAGGATGTTTTTTCCAGTAATGGCTTCTGTCTTGCCACCCGACTGTACAGGCCAGACTTATGGAGTGCTTGGAATATTGTTGTCACATGTACACAGTGACCAGTCTTTGCCGTAAAGATCTGTGCTCTTTTAAAGTTGCCAATGGTCTCTTGGTGGCCTCTCTGATTAATCTCCTCCTTGCTTGGTCGTCCAGTTTGGAGGGACGGCCTGATCTAGTCAGGGTCTTGGTGTTACCATACACCTTCCACTTCTTAATGATTGTCTTCACTGTGCTCCAAGGGATATTCAAGACCTTTGAAATATTTTTACACCCATCCCCTGATCTGTCCTTTTCCACAACTTTATCCCGGAAGTCTTTTGAAAGCTCCTTGGTGCTCATGGTTGAGTCTTTGCTGTGGAATTCACTACCTGGCAGAAGAAACCTACAGGAACAGCTGATTTTATTCTGAAATAATCAGAATTGTGACAATTTATCACAGGTGGAGGCCAATGAACTTGGTGTGTGATTTTGAAGGTGATTGGTTACACCTGAGTTAATTTGCAATTGATATTATAAGGGGGTGGACACTTATCGAACCAAGATATTATAGCTTTATATTTTTAATACATTTTCTGAAATTTGAAGAGTTTGTTTTTCACTTGGAAGTTGTGGGTTACGATGTGGGGGTTGTGGAGTTGTGGTGTTGGGGGAGGAGAGGTTGAGGGTGTTTGAATGCTTGAAGTGGGGAGAGGATTGAAACCTTTGGGTTTGGAGGGGGAGGTTGAGGATTTTGCGTTTGGGTGGATGGGCAGCGGTGGGTGGGGGGTGGGTGAGGTTGATGACCTGGGCTTTGGGAAGGAGGGTTGATGACTGAGTTTGTGAGCTTGATGGGGTTGAGAAGTTTTAGTCACATTTTACACTCCGCAGATGTTCGGTCGCTGCTGGTGTTTTTTCAAGACTGGAATTTTTAACATCCGAGTTGCAGAAAATTGTGGCACATGGAAAACCCAGATAAACATCTCTGAAGGATGATGAGCCCTGCATGAGAAGCTTAATATTGCCAAGTTTTATCATCAGGTCGGGAATCGAACGCATCCAACACACCTTAAAGGTGAGTACACGACCTCAGGTGAGTCAGCCTCCCGGTGGTGACATTACATTGGATAAATGTGTGTATATGTGCACTTGTTGTACTAACGTCTCGTATAGTGCTCTTTATGCATTTCAGAGTTAGCGCTTTCTTGCAACTTTTCACTTTGGGTCGTGGTGTGTGTGTGTGTGTGTGTGTGTGTGTGTGTGTGTGTGTTTGTGTGTATGTGTGTATGTGTGTACGTGTGTGTATGTGAATGTGTCTTTGGTTGTTGTTTCCATTTGCGGGTTTCAGTAGGTGGAACGGAGTCCTTCCACAACCCAAAGTATCCACCTCCTCTTCAGTAAGAGATCCCAGTTCATGGACCAAACTGTTTAACTTTTTCAGAGTTTTGTTCCAAGTTCTCTTTTCCGGATCGTCACCGAACCCCGGATTGCCTCCATTTGTAGTTCATTTGTGGTAATATTCCCGGGGATGGTTTCAAAATCTAATTGAGGTTCTTCTTCATCATTCCTTTTGCTCCAATTATCACTGGTACAATTGCAACGCTCTTCAGCTTCCAAGATCTCTTGACCTCATTTTTGACTTCCTGCTGTTTGGTCATTTTCTTGATTTCTTTGTTGTTTAGGCCAAAATCGCCGGTACTGATATCTCAATCATCAATGCTGTGTTTCCCCTTTTTGTTCCTGAGTACAATGTGCGGACGCAATGCTTTGTTTTCTATGTTCCCCCCTCGATGGATTCATCAGGTCGTACGTGAGCATGACGTCCTCATTTTCAATGATTGGTTCGTGTTTCCATGAGTTTTCTGGTTCTGGGATGTTTACATTTTTCCAGATATGCCAATGAATCACTTTGCATACTTTGTTGTGCCGCTGTTTGTAAAGTTGTTCTGATGAAGTATTTTTCATCCCGAGAGCAGGTGACTTGTACTTTGTGTTTCTGTCTTGCAGAATCTACACTTGTCCATGTGGCTCAGTCCCGCCATCTTTTTAAATCCATTGGTGTTGTGTCCTTGATCTTAGACATTTATTATGATTCGTTCTCCGTCGCAGTTGAGCTGATCTCTTCTTAGCCATTTCAATGATCATTCTTTGTCTATCCCCAAACTGTCCAATTATTATTTATATTTTCCTGCTCTTTTGTCATTCTCCCAGTTGTTGGTGGATATTTATTGATATTTATTTTTATATAATTATTTTGTCTTTTTCACAATTGCTGGGGCTGTATTTGTTGCTGTTTCATTTACCTGTGTGGCATCTTCTATTCACACCTGTTTTTGGAAATTCTTTGCAAGATGAGTTATGGATACTTTTTCAGGTTTGTTGTATTCATGTTTGTTTACAAATTTCATCCGATAGTCGGTTCAGCATTTCATATACTCAGCTAGCCATACACTCGTCGCTCTGTGCACCTGGTTGAGTTCCATCAGGCCGCTCCCTCCCTCTCGTCTCGGCAGGTACATTCTCGGGATGCACTGATTTGTGTCAAACATTTTGTGGATGGTAAGGAGTTTTCTTGTTTTGATGTCTGACTTGTTGATTTCTGATTGGACCCAGTTTATTATTCCGCAGATACAGACTTGGCATTTAATATGGAATTTTTTTTTTTTTCTTGGCTTGGGTTTACTTTCTGAACTCAGTATATCAATCTGGTGAGTTTCTTTTAAACTTCGGTGATGTCTTTGTTGAAAGAACCATGTCACTGATTGTCTTTCGCAGCAAGAAGTCAATAACAGGATTATATCACAGGTGTCATGACAAAATGTAAGGACAGGTACATTTGACGACTCGCTTCGCAATCGGGTATATAAGGGTTGTTGCGTTCTGTATTAGTGGAAAACAACTGCTGCACGTCTACAAAAGTTATTGCCGCTTCCTCTGGAGATGGTCCGTCAACTTGACAATGCTGTTTGTCATGGAGTGGTGGCTTTACGAAATTCTGGCATGACACAGCGTGCTATTGCTCGGCAGTATGGCATCACTCAAGGTCAGGTGTCAAAGATCCTGAAACGAAATGCTCAGAGGGGTGTCCCTACTCCAATACCGAGGCCAGGACATCCACGCAGAACCACAAGGAGAGATGATCGCCAGCTGCACCGGTTAGTCTGCAATGGCCGTACCAAGTCAGCTAATCGGCTTAGGGCTGAGTGGCAGCAACTGACAAATGTGCCTGTATCCAGAAGGCTAGTCAACCAACGACTGGTTCAAGCAGGCTATCGTGCCAGGCGTCCCATAAGAAAGCCACGCTTGACCAGACAACACAGCCAGCGCCAATTGCAGTGGACCAGAGAGCACCGTCAATGGCAGCCAGGACACTGGAATCACGTGACCTTCAGTGATGAGTCTAGATTTCTGGTCTATCGTCAAGATGGCCGCGTCCGAGTGCGCAGACAAGTGCATGAAGCCCACAACGAAGATTGTATAGTGCCAAGAGTCCAAGCTGGAGGTGGTGGGGTGACCGTTTGGGCTGCTTTTCATGCAGGGGGCAAAACTGACCTGGTTGTTCTGAATGGAAACCTGAACCAGTTCAAGTACAGGGTCATTCTGGAAGAAACATTGCTTCCATTTGCTCGTGCAGCCTTTCGAGGAAACTTTGTCTTCCAAGATGACAATGCACGGCCTCATCGTGCTCGCATGATCCAACACTTTCTTGCTGACCGTGGTGTAGAGCATATGAAGTGGCCTGCCATGTCCCCGGATATGAATCCGATAGAGAACGTGTGGGCAGAATTAACGCATCAAATCGACAACTTGGACCAGCAGCCTACCTCTGTGCGTGAATTGCAGCAGGCTATTGTCACTGCATGGCAAGCGATTCCTGTCCAAACCTTGGCAAATCTCGTGAACAGCATGCCCCGACGTGTACGTGCTCTCCTGAATGCTCGTGGGGGTTACACGAAGTACTGAATTGTAATTTTACTGTCCGTAATCCCAGTCATAATTGAGCTTTTGTTTTTGTTGAAAACAAATTTGGCTAATGTGCAAAATAAAGAGATACTTCTGGAAAACATACAGAGGTTTAACACAGTACTGTCTGTGAATTGAGTTCGATATCAGTTTACATCACTTTTAAGGATCAATTTATTTGCTTCGAAATGTCAAATGTGGTTTTTGTTTCTTTTAAAGGTCACATTAACAAAATCTTGAATAATTTCAACATAATTCCAATGAACTTTTGGTTCTAAGTCATCTTGAAAAGTAAGTTCACCCCCACAAAAAACATATTCCATATTAAATGCCAAGTCTGTATCTTGGAACACTGGTATTTAGAGCTGGTTTATGGCTTTGATTTTGTTTCTTGGGAAGAGGTATGTTTTCAGGTTCAGCTTTGTTCTACGTAGGTTATCTTGGCGATTGTTTTGCGCATTTGTTTGTGACATATTTGGTGGCCCTCTTCTGCGCCAAGGTATTTGTATCATGTTTCATTTTCTTACTGCTGTATTGTTGTTTCAAGGTCAATTTTTATGTTTGTTTTTGTTGGTGTGTGTGTGTGTGTGTGTGTGTGTGCGCGCGTGCGCATGCACTCGAGCTAATTGTATTGATTGGAGTTAAATGGAGGCGTGAGGCAGCTGCACGGACAGGGCGTGCCCAGCGGGTTACTAAATGTCATCGTCTGGAGGCGGCCATATGGCTGGGCTGGTGGCGCAGCGGAACGGGGGACACGTGCGCTCTCTTAATTATTCATAAGTGGCCTTTTTAGAACTTGCTGGCGATGGCAACGGAATGGCACACGAGCCTCAAACCATCAGAACCGGATCGTTATTAGATGAGACCCCACTCAAAATTATTGGAAACCATCAAATTCCGCTATTATTATTAATATTATTTATTAATTTGTCATTATTATTGCTGCTGTTATTACATGCATGGAAAATGTGACAGACAAAGTGCAACTTTGCCATTGTGTCCGATTAGCGAGTCGCGGGGGTTGGGCACGCATGCTCTAGCAGCGAGCAAAGGGCAGGGGGCGGGGGGGGTACTTGGGAGGGGGCGGGGTTAATTTAGCACACATGAGTGCGGCGCACGCGCTCTAGGAGTGAGCAAAGTCTGGGGGGTGGGCGTTTAGGGGGCTTCATTTTGAGCGTGAGTACGGCGCGCGTGCACGTGATTGATTTTGGGCAGAAGCTCGAGTCAATAAGGGGAAATTAGATGTCACTTTGCTTCATTGTGCGCAGCCGCTTCTGTATTGAGTAACGAGCCGTGCTTTGCAAAAGAGCAACCGCGGGTTGAATCGTCCGTGCAACAGCGCAATATATATTGCTTCGTTTGTTTACTCCGATTGTAGTAGTTTTGTTGTGATGATAAAGCACGCATTCTTCGTCGTACTCCGCACGTTTCCCGAACGACTATTCGATATGATACGTATGTTATTGGGAAAAGAAATAACGTTTTAACGAAAGCACACTTATCGCAGGCCTCGTCGAATCTTGAGCACATTTTGTGTACACATGCCCTGATGTGCCGACAGGTACTTATAAGTATCTCGGATGAGTATGTGGTTACCTATAGCAACTCATGAACACAGCGACAGCTGGCCAGCGCTTCCAAGACGGACAGTGAAGACTGCGTCGTTAACGGACATGTTTCACGTCTTGCATTCACTCTTGAGAAACACGTCTCCATTGTCGCTGTCCCGTGCAGTCTTTCTACGTAGACAGTAAATGCGTAGGCAACGATAGGGTCTTCGTAGGCTGCTCTTTACCATTGCCCCTTGGTGCATCAAGCTGGGGTCAGGCCCTCGATAGCCCGACACGCACAACCTGGCGCGACCGGCGCGGTGGGGTGCTCGCCGTAATAAGGCGTCTAAAAGCCCCCGGGCGGCGGGGGGCAGTCTTTTCAAGCCCCTTAAACCCCACGCTTGACCCTTGATTTGAAAAGAGATGGGCGCATTTGAAAGCGAGATGCTGCACCCTACTTCTGTCTTGTTGTTTCCCCACCCCCTCTGCTGCACTTTTATACTTCTTCTTCCTCACCTACTTCGCTTCTTATTAAACAGAGGAAATAAATTTTGAGCAAAATCATTAGCAGAACCCGTCTGTTCCACGGTAGCACGGCTAACGGGAGACTCCGTGCTGAGCGCCGTCGCCTGGGCCGTCGCCATTAGCACAGCGCCGTGCCTCGCCGCTTGGGCCCTGCCTTCAGTTTAATGTTTAATTGGCCGCTCTTTCGGGTCTGCTTCATGTGTGAATGGCCAATTTAGACACGATGCAAGCGTAGCCCGAGCTCTAAACAAGCGGGCTGAGGTTTCATCTGCGGGACTTTGACTAATAAAGTCCTGTTCGACGCGTCTGCAGCTGCTGCGGCATCGCGAATTATCAAGTCGATGAAAATATTTTAAAGTAATAGAGCAGTTACCGAGGAAAGCTTTTATTTCTGCGGAGACTTTTCTTTTCAGTTGAACTAACGCACACACACGTGCCCTGCAAGTATGAATATTCACAGCTCTAAGCTGTCTCGCCGAGGTTTGAATCCTGACCCATGTATAAACTGTCATCCTGGTGTTTCATGGGTACGATGATTCATCAATGTGTGCTGTCCCTCTGATGGATGTTAAACTGGGTGTCTCGTGTCTCTTGGCATCAGTTGGTGGACGTGAAAGTTCCCACGGTGTCCTTCGCAAAAAGTAGGTGAGTTATCGCCGGTCCTTTGAACAAATTCCAAAATGCCTACCCTGACTGACTGCTGGGAAGGCAATGGTAAACCACCCATCATAAACCCTTGCCAACAAATTGCCTTGGCAGATCCAGTAGAAACACTCGCATCTCGTTTTTACCTACGCCACCAAAGGTGGATGGAGGTTATGTTTTCACCCCTGTCTGTCCGTTTGTCGTTTGTTTGTTTGTTTGTGAACAAAATATCTCAAAACGTTGTGGACAGACGGATTTGGACGAAACTTAGTGGCCCGGTTGGGTGTCTGACAAGGACGATTCGATTCAATTTTGGTGAAGATCTGAATATGGATTCGGATAGGAGAATTGTTTAGTTTTTTAAGTGATTCTTCACCAATGGGAGATTGGGCCAAAAACGATACACAGCGGGATATCTCAAAAAGTTATGGATGGATTTGGACGAAACTTGTTGGGCAGGTTGTGTGTGTGACAAGGAAGAATCGATTCGATTTTGGTGAAGATCCGGATCCGGATCCGGCAAGTAAAATTTTTAAAGTGATTCTTCACCGTTGAGTGATACGGTCAACCAAGCGAAGGTTTGCTCTCTACTGAGTGCCGTTCTCGTTCATTTCTGGTCTTCACAATACTAACGCAGACACACACACTCTCTCACACATACACACACACACCCACACACAAACACATACATGGTCTTACTCACACACACATAGTCACACACACACACACACACACACACACACACTTAGTCACACACACACACACACACACACACACACCACAGCAAGACATACACACACAAACAAACACACCTGACACTTTTTAACAATTGTACAGTATCGGCTATAAACAACTATAAAGTTTATAGAACATGATACCCCATGCAATGTTGCTTTAATTTAACATTAATTTCAATAAAAGTGATTTTAATGATCAAAGTTTAAAACAAGAAGACGTCATGCAGAGCACGATACTTGCAAAATCCACCCCCCTCTCCATCCCCCCAAAAACGTTGCCATTGATCCATCAAATTGTCCTTTTCTTCAATATTAAAATTGACGATCTTGATCAAAGCTCGGTTTAATAGGATTGAAAGTGACGATTTTTCAGATGAAAATTGATGATTTTCGAAGTTTGACCAAGAGTTGACCTTTGACCTATTGACCTAAAAAGTTGTTTTCCCAATTCAGTGATGCACTATGTAATTGCTGTTTAATTTTCAAGTTAATAAGATGAAAAGATGATTTTTTTAGATTAAAATTGATGATTTTACAAGTTTTACCTTTGACCTTTTGACCTCAAAAAGAGTAGGTTTCCCAATTCAGTGATGCACTATGTAATTGCTGTTTAATTTTCAAGTCATGATGAAAAGTGATGATTTTCAGATAAAAATGGATGATTTAGAAGTTTGACCTTGAGTTGACCTTTGACCTTTTGACCTTAGAGAGTTGGTTTCCCAATTCAGTGATGCACTATGTAATTGCTGTTTAATTTTCAAGTCATGATGAAAAGTGATTTTCAGATGAAAATTGATGATTTTAGAAGTTTGACCTATTTTTAGAATTTTTGATTTGAGAATTTTTTTATAAATTTTATTTTAGAGTTTAATTCAGTGTTGTTTTATTAAATATGTAACTAGTTGTTTTAATCTATTGATAAGTTTGGTGCTGTATTAGTAAAAGTCAAACTGTTTTTTTGAATCTATTGATAAGTTCAGTCCTGTATTAGTAAATATGTAACTAGTTGTTTTAATCTTTTGATAAGTTCAGTGTTGTATTAGTAAACATGAAACTAGTTGTTTTAATCTATTGATAAGTTCAAAGCTGTATTAGTAAACATGTAACTAGTTGTTTTAATCTATTGATAAGTTCAGTGCTGTATTAGTAAACATGTAACTTGATGTTTTAATCTATTGGTAAGTTCACTGCTGTATTAGTAAACATAAAACTCGTTGTTTTAATCTATTGATTAGTTTGGTGCTGTATTAGTAAACATGTAACTAGTTTTAATCTATTGATAAGTTTGGTGCTGTATTGGTAAAAGTCTGACTATTTGTTTTAATCGATTGATAAGTTCAGTGTTGTATTCGTAAACATGTAACCAATTGTTTTAATCTATTAATAAGTACAGTGCTGTATTAGTAAAAGTCTAACGAGTTGATTTAATCTATTGATAAGTTCAGTGCTGTATTAGTAAACATGTAACAAGTTGTTTTAATCTATTGATAAGTTCACTGCTGTATTAGTAAACATCTAACTAGTTGTTGTAATCTATTGATAAGTTCGCGACTGCATTAGTTAAAGTCTAACGGGTTGTATTAATTTATTGATAAGTTTGGTGCTGTATTAGTAAACGTCTGACTAGTTGTTTTAATCTATTGATAAGTTCAAAGCTGTATTAGTAAACATGTAACCAGTTGTTTAAATCTATTTAAGTTCAGTGCTGTATTCGTAAACATCTAACTAGTTGTTTTAATCCATTGATAAGTTTGGTACTGCATTAGTTAAAGTCTAACTAGTTGTTTTAATCTATTGATAAGTTCAGTGCTGTATTAGTAAACATGAAACTCGTGGTTTTAATCTATGGATAAGTTCAAAGCTGTATTAGTAAACATGGAACTAGTTGTTTTAATCTATTGATAAGTTCAGTGCTGTATTAGTAAACATCTAACAAGTTGTTGTAATCTATTGATAAGTTCGGTACTGCATTAGTTAAAGTCTAACTGTTTGTTTTAATTTCTTGATAAGTTTGGTGCTGTATTAGTAAACGTCTGACTGGTTGTTTTAATCTATTGATAAGTTCAAAGCTGTATTAGTAAACATGTAACCAGTTGTTTAAATCTATTGATAAGTTCAGTGCTGTATTAGTAAACATGTAACTAGTTGTTTAAATCTATTGATAAGTTCAGTGCTGTATTAGTAAACATCTAACCATTTGTTTTAATCTATTGATAAGTTTGGTACTGCATTAGTTAAAGTCTAACTGGTTGTTTTAATCTATTGATAAGTTTGGTGCTGTATTAGTAAACATCTAACTAGTTTTAATTTATTGATATGTTCATTGCTGTGTGCGGTTGCTCTCGCGGTCCTAATTATTTCACCTGTAACCATCCACGGAATAGCTTTTTAGAAATGTTGCTATCTTATTAAGGCATTCGTACAATGTGGCATGGAAAAGCATTTCGTTTGTCAAATAATTTTGTATGAAATTTATTATTATTCATATTGATTTGTAATTCCAAAAAAGAAACTGGAGTGCGAGTTTGGTTTTTCTCTTTTTTAAAATTTGTTATTTTGCTATATTTTATATCTATATATATAAAACACCGTTTGTGTGTGTGTGTGTGTGTGTGTGTGTGTGTGTGTGTGTGTGTGTGTGTGTGTGTGTGTGTGTGTGTGTGTGTGTAATGTTACCGATGTACTCCTAAACGGAGAGGCTCACGTACTTGATATTTGGCACAGACATGGCCATTGAGCCTGGGAATAACATGGCCGACCTAAAAAAAATTATTTCATCATATTTTTTTACCATATTTTTACCTCAGCGCACTTCAGCAAGGAATATTATGCACGGAATCTGACCGGTGGCAGAGCAGCGCGCTGATTCGCTCAGAGCGATCACGTGATGTTCCTTGCCGCCATTAACTCAATTACGCGTTCGCACGTATTTCAGAGCGAAAAGCGATTGCGTTTTTTCACATTTCAGCGAGGAACATTGATTGCGATTCACACCACATAGGTTTTTTTTCCTTTCATCTTTAGATCCATATTTTTTTTCAGCGAGGAATATTATACACGGAATCTGAATCGGTGGCAGAGCAGCGTGCTGATTCGCTCATTCTCGCTCATTGATGACGATCACGATCACGTGATGACGTGATCACGAATGATGTTCGTGACGCGATCACGTGATGTTCCTTGCCGCCATAAACTCACAGCAAGTAGCATAGATTTTAGCATGATTAGCATTTAGCATGATTTAGCATGATTTAGCATAGATAGTAGCATGTTTCACATAGATTTTTTTTCAGCGAGGAATATTATACACGGATTCTGACCAGTGGCAGAGCACTGGAGCAGCGGCGCAGCGCGCTGATTCGCTCAGAGCGATCACGTGATGTTCCATCCCCGCCGCCAGTTGGCTTCACTTTTCACGGAGTATGAGCGTTCTATATATTTTCAATTCAGTGCGCCCGACTCGCTCACGTACTTGATTTGTGGCATAGACATGGCCATTGGGCCTTCACGGTGTAATTTGTGCGAGGCTTTTGTCCGAGTGAGCTTGAGTCGAGAGGGCGAATGTACGGGTCTCCCTTCCCCCACCCGGCAACGCCGGTACTGGAGGGCGTCACAGGATCGGTGAGTCTCCAAAATCCGCTTCGTGCTGTTGCGAAGATTCAGGACGATGTCGCGATTGTTGTACTGCTCTTTGACCATGAGAACTGCAACGTCATTGTTGACTGGCCCTCCCCTTCCCTTTTCCCCCTCCCCCTCCCTTTTCCCCCTCCCCCTCCCTTTTCCCCCTGCCCCTCCCCCCTCCCCCTCCCGCCTCCCCCTACCCATCTTCCCCTCCCCCTCCCCCCTCCCCCTCCTTCTCCCTGCTCCCCTCCCCCTCCCTTTTCCCCCTCCCCCTCCCTTTTCCCCCTCCCCCTCCCTTTTCCCCCTCCCCCTCCCTTTTCCCCCTCCCCCTCCCTTTTCCCCCTCCCCCTCCCTTTTCCCCCTCCCCCTCCCTTTTCCCCCTCCCCCCCTTTTCCCCCTCCCCCTCCCTTTTCCCCCTCCCCCTCCCTTTTCCCCTCCCCCCCTTTTCCCCCTCCCCCTCCCTTTTCCCCCTCCCCCTCCCTTTTCCCCTCCCCCTCCCCCTCCCTTTTCCCCTCCCCCCTCCCCCTCCCCCCTCCCCCTCCCTTTTCCCCTCCCCCCTCCCCCTCCCTTTTCCCCTCCCCCCTACCCCTTCCCCCTCCCCCTCCCCCTCCCCCTTCCCCCTCCCCCGCCCACCCCTCTCCCCCTCCCACCCCTCTCCTCTCACATCCCTCCCCTCCCCCCTCTTCTCCCCTCCCCCTCCCCCCTCTTCTCCCTCACGTTTATACACGGAATGCCGGGTACTTCCCCCCCCCCGTTTCCCTCCCCTCCTCTTCCCCCTCCCCTCCCCTCCCCTCCCCCGCCCGGCAATGCCGGGTACTTCTGCTCGTCATCAATAAGCTGCTGAAATACAAACCCATCATCATTGAAGGGGAACCCACATGCAGTTTTGTTTTCCTGAAAACCATTGAAAATCATTAATGGTTATATAATTTGAAAGGGGTAAATTAAGTAAAATATGCCAATCGTGTCCATTTGCTGTCGTGTCGTGTCGTAAAATGTCGTAAAAAAAAGCCCTGAAGTGTCGATTTTCGATTTCGCCAGTGATGTCACATTATGAACTCACCCTGATCCAAATGTCTGTTTTACATAGAGAAACAGTGCATGTCGAACTCGGATTCTGATACCGATTCTACCATCATTCGTAATTCTGATGGTTCTCCGTATGTTGAAACGGATCAGTGGGATTTTGAAGAAACTATCTGAGCCAAAATTAGTGATGGAAACGCTTTTGGGGCAATTATGGAGCCATGTCGTTTCGAGCCTCATGCGAGCGATTCAGCCAAACATTGCGACAATGGAGGTGTTTGTCGTGAAGACGAAAACGCCAGTCGCATGTTCATTACAGATTAGTAGCTTTTGTTGTTCCATTCAATTGTCGGTTTATCAGGGATTTTGTAATAATGGAAAAAAAAAAATCAGTTGTATTACTCCACAAGAAATACTGCACATCACAGCACTGACACAGCACAAGCATAGCACTGACACGGCATAACACAGCAATGATACAGCATCATGCAGCAATGACCCAGCACATCACAGCACTGACACAGCACAACACAGCAATGATACAGCATAATGCAGCAATGACCCAGCACTAGCACAGCACTGACACGCCATAACACAGTAATGATACAGCATAATGCAGCAATGACCCATCACTAGCACAGCACTGACACGGCATAACACAGCAATGATACAGCATAATGCAGCAATGACCCAGCACTAGCACAGCACTGACACGGCATAACACAGCAATGATACAGCATAATGCAGCAATGACCCAGCACTAGCACAGCACTGACACGGCATAACACAGCAATGATACAGCATAATGCAGCAATGACCCAGCACATCACAGCACTGACACAGCACTGACACAGCAATGATACAGCATCATGCAGCAATGACCCAGCACATCACAGCACTGACACAGCACAACACAGCAATGATACAGCATAATGCAGCAATGACCCAGCACATCACAGCACTGACACAGCACAACACAGCAATGATACAGCATAATGCAGCAATGACCCAGCACTAGCACAGCACTGACACGGCAAAACACAGCAATGATACAGCATCATGCAGCAATGACCCAGCACATCACAGCACTGACACAGCACAACACAGCAATGATACAGCATAATGCAGCAATGACCCAGCACATCACAGCACTGACACAGCACAACACAGCAATGATACAGCATAATGCAGCAATGACCCAGCACTAGCACAGCACTGACACGGCAAAACACAGCAATGATACAGCATCATGCAGCAATGACCCAGCACTAGCACAGCACTGACACGGCATAACACAGCAATGATACAGCATAATGCAGCAATGACCCAGCACTAGCACAGCACTGACACGGCATAACACAGCAATGATACAGCATAATGCAGCAATGACCCAGCACTAGCACAGCACTGACACGGCATAACACAGCAATGATACAGCATAATGCAGCAATGACCCAGCACTAGCACAGCACTGACACGGCATAACACAGCAATGATACAGCATAATGCAGCAATGACCCAGCACTAGCACAGCACTGACACGGCATAACACAGCAATGATACAGCATAATGCAGCAATGACCCAGCACTAGCACAGCACTGACACGGCATAACACAGCAATGATACAGCATCATGCAGCAATGACCCAGCACATCACAGCACTGACACAGCACAACACAGCACTGATACAGCATAATGCAGCAATGACCCAGCACTAGCACAGCACTGACACGCCATAACACAGTAATGATACAGCATAATGCAGCAATGACCCATCACTAGCACAGCACTGACACGGCATAACACAGCAATGATACAGCATAATGCAGCAATGACCCAGCACTAGCACAGCACTGACACGGCATAACACAGCAATGATACAGCATAATGCAGCAATGACCCAGCACTAGCACAGCACTGACAAGGCATAACACAGCAATGATACAGCATAATGCAGCAATGACCCAGCACTAGCACAGCTCTGACACGGCATTAACACAGCAATGACACGGCATAACACAGCAAGGACACATCACGGACACTGCAATGACACAGCACTAGCACAACACTGACACTGCATAACACAGCACTGGCGGCATAACACAGCACTGACAGCATACTACAGCACTGACATGGCATAACACAGCAATGACACGGCATACACAGCAATGACACAGTACGGACATGGCGTGACACAGCATGAGACAGCACTGAGACGGCACAACACAGCACTGACACAGCATAACATATCAATGACACAGCACGAACACAGCACGGACATGGCATAACACAGCAATGACATGCAATGACATGATGATAAAACACAGCAATGACATAGCATAACACAGCACTGCCATAACACAGCACTGCCATGGCATAACACGGCACTGCCATAACACAGCACTGCCATGGCATAACACGGCACTGACACAGCATAACACGGCACTGACACAGCATAACACGGCACTGACATGGCATACCACAGCAATGACACGGCATAGCACAGCAATGGCATGGCATGACACCGTACTGGCGTGGCATGAGACAGCATTGACACAGCAGTGACACGGCACTGACACGGCACGTATTCAAATGGACACGACACAGCACAGAACGACGGCGTGGACATGGCACAGGCACACTCAGACACTGTCGAGGCACACTTGAACACCGTCGACAAAATGGTTGAATTTCTTTGTTCCACCTTCACAGGCTGACCCGGTTTCCTATATGTTACAGTATCGTCCAGTTTCATACTTTCCTGGGACGCCATTTGTGTCTGCAGTCGTGTCATGTCCAGCCATCGTGTCCATGCTGTGTCGATGTCCCGCACAGTGGAGTGGTAATGGGGGAGAATTGTAGGGTAGTGGTGAGGTGAGATCGGTCGCCAGCAGACCAACACAGGTGTTTGATTCACTACCCAAATCGCCCGCATACATGTGCTGGTATCTCAGTAGAGATGGTGTTACTGTTTTGAGCGACGGCTGTTTGTTCCGCTTAACCGTGAGGATGGCATCCTCTCTCACACGTGGAGGATAACCACAAGATCTTAACCACCTCTGTTGTTTCATAACAGTTCTTTGCAAAATGTTCCGAACACAAAACCGATCATTTTGTAGGCCTGATCCACACTCGGGTATTTCGGACAAACCTCGTCCAATTTCTGACAACCCTCTGGTCTTTCTGTCATTGGTTTAGCATGAAACCATCTCGGTTTGTATTACGACATCCACCAAGGACGCATTAACTCGGCATATTTGTGGAAAATGCAAAATTACCTACTTTATAAATCGAAAAAGACCCATCATATCTATTTTGTAGGGTATGAACTATGAAGGGATAGATTAAGGTTGTCTGAACGAACGTTTGGCTTCTCCTTTAATTGCCAGGAAATCATCAATGAATCTCAAGATGTTTCCACATCTCGCAGTTGTTACTTTATTACCCTCGCCAGAGAAGAGGTTATTGCTTTTGAGTCCATTTTTAAATTTGGAAGAGGTAAGTTTGTTACTTGGCAAAAAATAATTTGACAAGTATGTTGGACACTCCGGTTTGTGTGTTTGTTTGTCTGTCCGCTCACTTATACTTGTCTACAGGTCACAATTTTAAATCGATCTTCATGAAACTTCACCAAATGTTAGAGTTCATGGTCCGACAAAATCCTCTATATTTGTGAGGTCAAAGGTCAACCACTTTTTTCCAATTTCTAAAATCCTCAATTTTCATACGATTGACTTGAAATTTGAACAGGATTTACATATCAGCTAACTGAATTCAACCACCGACTATTTTGGAGATCAACATCGGCCAAAAGGTCAACATATGCCAAAAGGTCAACAACCTTTTCAAATTTCTGAAATCCTCAATTTCCATCCGATTGACTTGAAATTTGAATAGGATTTTCATATCAATTAACTCAATTCAACCAACAACTATTTTTGAGGTCAACATAGGTCACAAGGGGGGGGGGTTGCCCCCCCAAAATAGGTTTTTGTTTGTTTGTTTGTTTAAAGTCTTATGATTATGTTAGTATGATTGGACATGCTGCCCTGTCTTCCAGCAACCATTGAAATTGGTTTAAAATACCTTTAGTCAGTGCAGTATATTGTTTATTCAACCAGGTGAGTACCAGGGGTATTGCCCCTATGTTTTTCATGTCTGTTCCTCACAATTATACTAATTGATTGTGCGGTATCGGTTGTTCCTAAAACATTGTTATAATTTAATGGATTGCTGGAAATGATGTTAATTTCACAACATCCTACATTCAAATTTATTTAAGTTGTGAACCTCAAAACAGTTCCCTCACCTCCTGTAAGCAATTTTTTTGTATACTTGGTCGAGGCTCATGTAAGAGCTAACTGAAAGAACATATAACAAGAAGAAAAAGACATAAAATGTCATGGCCCCCGTGGTTTTAGTAATTTTGCTGTACGGAGTTAAAGGCCGTCAGTCGGCCATCTTTGGTCGAATTACAAAACAAAATCTTCTGTATAATCTCATGTATTGTCTTTGTACCAAGTTTGAACAGAATCGGTCCATGCATGTCGAGAAATGTTTTTTTTTTTTTTTTCAAAGTCGAGGTCGTGCAAGAGCTAACACATAAAAAACAAAAGCATAAGCATAAACAGAAACACGTGTGAAACATAATAATATTAAAGGGAGCAGGGACATTGAGAGATCTGTGGAAGGGAGGGGTTGGGGTGCCGGTGGGATGGGGTACACGGGTTAACCAAGATGGACACTACACGGGATTTCAGGAAAGGAAACGGATTTGATGGAGGCGGATTTGGGGTGTTTTAACGGGGCTAGAAAAGATCAAGGTTTTGGATGGGGGAAGATAAGAGATGGTGGTGAACAGCTGTTTTAAAGACCTGGAGGGAGGAGTGGGATTGAAGAGAGTGAGGGAGTTTGTTCCAGAGGCGGAAGAAAAGGAGATTGAAAGAGTGAAGGTGAGCAGAAAGTCTTGATTTTGGCAGTTTAACCAGAAGGGGGTTGCAGGCAGATCTTGTGCGACCTGTAGGAATATTTGGGGGACAAAGCACAGATAGAGCTGGGGGAGCAAGGCCGTAGAGGAGTCGGTAGAAGCCAGAACGACCACCAACCTGCCTGCGGTGAGCGAGTGAAAGGCCCTCAGAATCAGCTTCATCGCAGGAGATTCCAATGATTCTGAACGCTTTGGTTTCAACAGCATAAAGCCGAGCTGGGTGTGAAGCAGGAGCACCAGCCCAGAGGGGAGAGCAGTATTCCATTGAGCTGCGGATGAAAGCCTTGTATGTGGTGAGGAGCTCAGGTGTGCCAAGGAAGGACTTCGCACGATGGAGGATGCCCAGTCAGCGACTGGAAATGGACTGGTTTTCCGACCGCACGGATCATCAGTGGGCACCGTTCTTTCTGAAGGTTTCGATCCTTTCAGCGCATGACCTCTCCAAATGGCGGGTCCACAACATCGGCCACGGGTCCACATCAGTGCATTGATTGTCTACATCGATGGATCCAAGTCCACCTTTCCAGGCAGTCAGTCAATGCAATGTCACTATTCAAACCCTTCTTACTGGAGGATTTAATGTATAATCTTTTAATATCATCACCTGTCCATCACTCTCATATTTGGACATAGATAACACACCACACTCAGCACACACCGTTTTTGAAGAACACCATATAAATATGAACATGATTTGTCTCGCCAAAATCTGTGGCTGTCACCTGCACGTGTCACATGCCATGCCTGTGTCACTCGCGGTCGCGATACCTGTGAAAAGGTGACCGAGCTGGAAATGCATCCATCCAAATGCAACATGTACACCGCACTAGTATATTGGAACCCGAGACACTAATTATAAAGTCGTTCCCCAGATTATGTCTAAAGTAAAGTCTCTATTTTCACTCTTTCCCCAGATTTTCTTTTCTCCAAACACATCACCCGCTTTATTTTATCGGTGTTATCGGTTTAATCGGTGCTATCGGTTTAATCGGTGCTATCGGTTTAATCGGTGCTATCGGTTTAATCGGTGCTATCGGTTTAATCGGTGCTATCGGTTTAATCGGTTTAATCGGTTTAATCGGTGTTATCTGTTTTATCGGTTGGCGAGCGCGTCAAAAGGATTAACACCTGATGTCGGGTACGTGTTATACCTGTGCATAGGGGCTGGTGGACAAGCCAGATACTATCACACCTGGCATAAAACACCTCTTTACCTCTGCATCCTGCTCATTCTAATTCCGGAAAAGCCATTTTCTCCACGAATACATGTTACACACCTGGCCACCACACCACTGTTTGCTGTGCCCGTTAACAGCATGCTGCCCACACTCTACCGCAGCGAGGCGAGAAATGTGAAATAAATTTTATTGACTAAAAGCCTTGTAGACTGCGGCGAGGGAGAGGGCCTGCGATAAAATTCTACGATCCGGTGAAATGACATGGCCCAGACAGGTTAATGGAATGGCAAAGTGGTTCAGCTTCTTGAATGCTGAGTTTCCCGCCTTCCTTTGGAGTTTAGACCTTGCTCGCTCGTCTCAATGCGACCGACACACGAGGTTGTAGCAGGAACAGTGATGCATTCATTAATCACGAACAAGAACCGGATAGGGCTGCACTTACAAGGAAATTTCAAACCGAGTCGAGGAAACGCTCAATTGTCCTTTTAAAACAAAAAATATCATGCTACATTGCTACATATCGTTTTTGGCCCTATCTCTCAATGGTGAAGAAGCACTACATTTTTGGGTTTTTTTATTCACGGATTTGGATGAGGGGTAGAGTGGTCCACAAAAATGAAATTCCAATTTTAACCCTTGGATGCAGTGATTGGGCCTCGGGGGTCCACAAGGTTTTTTTGTTGCAAAAACGATGCTGTACAAATTTTTTTTGGAATGAGCCTCATTTTCACCGACTTTCATGTTGTTACACAAAATTCAGTGACATAAAAAAATTTCATTCAGGTGCATGGGAAAATCTTCATTCTTCACTTATAACCACTTATAATGGTCCACTGCTATGATTCACTGTTCCATGTTATACATTGACTATGATGTTGTTGTACTACTATGTATATCATTATTTTCTTGATATGAGCCTCATTATATGCTCCTATAACTTGATTACAAATAATTCAATGAGAAAAATATGAAAATTAAAAAACTTTACACGAATACATTTGTGGGGCCTCTGAGGCCCAATGGCTGCATAGGTGTAGGATTTTTGATAGTTGTGGACATATACATTCTGAATAAAAGGATTAGTGAATCATATTTTTTGAGCAAATACTCCTCCATGAGCCTCAACTTTTTAGAGAAAAAAAGTTGAAAAACTAAGAACAAAAAAAAAAATTTGCAAAAAAAATAAAATAAAAAGATTTATTACTTGTATGGGATTCTTCCAACTAATAGGATCAATGATTCACATTTTCTGAGCAAATACACATCCATGAGCATCGACTTGGATTGAAAAAGGATATGAAAGAAAAAAAAATCGATAAAAAAAAAAACATTACACGAATACATCCGTTGGGCCTCCGAGGCCAAACGGATGCGTTTATGTAGGATTTTTGACGCCTGCATCTAAGAGTTAATATTGGCTGTAGTCGCCCGTTAGGTATCGCCCAACAACTATTTGTGTCAAATTGTACTTTATTTCGGTAACATTTAGAGGTCCATAAGTTGACTTTTTTAAATGAACTGAACCATCTGCTGAAGGATGTTGCCATGTGAAACAGTCACGCTTCCTGTACATTTTGAGCTTTGTCTGAAGCAAATCGGCCGATATATTTGAAGCCGATAAAAAAATCAAATCAAACCTTTGAATCAAAGCAAATCGGACGATAAAAAACCCACCACAGCCCCATGAACAATGGTTGCGATCTGAATTTGAAGAAATAAGAACGATAGTCCAACAATGGTGTAGCTGGGTTTGTTTGATTCTTTAGTTGAAGAGCATAGTCGGCCTATGACCTGGGTAGGGATACCAGATATCAGCCAGTTAGCAAATAATGTAAGTATTAAAAATTTTCAATAAATTCCAAATTCCTGTGCCACCTTCAGTCGAACGTCAGGCATTGACAGCAGGCTCGTGAAGGACTTGGACAAAAACCGGGCCCGGTCTGAATGTTGCTATATCGAGTCAATGGCGAATCTGGAAATGAGGAATCCGCGAATGTCATGGATGTAAACCCTTACGTCATTTCCTCATTCTGCTTTAAACTCAATATCTCTATATTTTCATTCCAAACAGCATCATTCATCAATCCAATCACAAATTAATACTATGGTGTTAATATATCAAAATATAATGTTAAATCACAATTGTATTGATATTATCAAACCAATGAACCGTCATCATCTGTTCACTTCCAGATTCGGGAGCAAGGACCATGTCGATCGCAAATAGGAATTCCCCTGGATATGTGACAATAAAGATTATTATTATTGGAACCCATCTGTGGATCGGTCCCATCGGCCGATGGGTCTGCGCCATCTGCGGATGTGTTGTTCACCTTGAAGGTGAACCCATCTGTGTTTCCTATGCATCAATGGTGGATGAGTATGTTTATTTGAACCTAAAAATAAGCAATTGATGTCATAAATGTTTATAAAGCAGTCCGTGACATGTGGTTTAATCTGTTAAACATTTAAAAATCATCTCTGTTAAATTCCTACCACATGTAATTCCAATGACTGTGTACCTGATTGAAGAGCACCATTCTGTCAACACATTCCTTCAAGGTGAACAACACATCCGCAGATGGCGCAGACCCATCGGCCGATGGGTCTGCATTGTCATTTCTCGTGCATCCACAGATGGGTCAGACCCATCGGCCGATGGGACCGATCCACAGATGGGTTCCAACATTATTATTGCAAAATCATAATTTTATTGAGGAATTTCTGAAACCTCCTGCCTACCTTACGACACCCGCTGAGACCCCAGAAAGTTCCACAAAAGGTTATTATTTTTCCTTTTAGTATAATATGCAACTGTAAGGGTTACTAAATGCTGTCCCTCTGTCATGTGACCAGATCGTCAACTCTGATGGTTGGACGCTGGTGAGAGACGTACATATATACATCGGGCGGACAGACAAACGCTGTTCCAGGTGGCATTGCCCCATAAAAATAGATTGTATAAAAAAAACAATAATCTGATGCAACCTCTAAATTAGCTGCGATCTCGTTGATTTTGGGGTTGTGTGGTTATCTGATGTTATTGAACGAGGGCGCGCGCATACAGCCAACAGAGGAATTTTGAAATTTTAGCGCATGAATCTGGATCATGACAACCCTAAAGGGGAGTGACCTGAAATGTTGCTGAACAGCTGTCCTGAAGGCCGAAGGGAAGAATGAGTTTGTAGGGAATGTGGAAGTTGGTTCCACAGCCAAGAAAAAAGAGGATCCAATGAATAGAGGTGAGCAGTGATTCTGGATTTTGGGAGTTTCACTAGGAGGGGGTTGATGATGTACCGTGTACTGTATATCCTGAAGAAACATGGGAGAAGGGGGGACAACGCATGGAAAGGAAAGAGCATAGGGTGCAAGACCAGAAACAAGGAGGTAGAAGACAAAGTGACCACTGATCTGTCTGTGATGGGAAAGTGATAGACCAATAAACTCAGCTTCCTTGCGTGAGATTCCAATAATCTTAAAAGCCTTGATTTCCATGTGTCAAGCTGAGCAAGATTTGAGGCGGGGGAGCCAGACCAAAGGGGAGAGCAGTACTCCATCAAGCTGCAGATTAAGGAGTTTGCTGGTGCATAGGAGTTCAGGTGTGCCAAGGAAGGACTTTGTATGACATAGGACGCCCAGTCAGCGACTGGCTTTGGAGGCCAACTACGAAATGTGGTTTGCCGAAGAAACATCATGGCTTATAGTGAGACCCAGGAGTTTGAATGACTGAACTTCCTCAAGAGTAAAGAAAGTTGATTGGAGGGTTTGCCAGATGGTCCTTTCAGAGAGTGAGAGTGTGAGCTTTGTCAATATTGAAAGACATATTCCAAGTGTTTGACCGTCTTGTGATTTTTTCCAAGGTCTGAAGAGAGGCAAGAGGTTGGCTGTCTGAAGGATGAGGGATGTCATGGCAGAGGTTGGAGTCATCAGCAAATAGATAAAGAGGATTTTACAGAGTCAGAGAAATCATTGATGAAGATTAGGAATAGGGGTTGGCCCAGAGCACTGCCTTAGGCCACTCCAGTCTTGATAGGCAGACGAGATGAAAGGATTCCGTTGAGTGTCACACGTTGACTACAGAGTGGAGGAAGTCAGGAAGCCATGTGAGGAGTTGGCCTTATTGAATTACTGTACAATTTATCCAAGTTGATCAATTGCCATTTGTCCTTCGAAGTTTCTGTACAAACCCATTTTGTCTCAACATACCATACATGCAAGACTGTGTACGCAAAACAGTGGTTGCAAGTTTTCATTTTGGATTTTCACTGTCAATATGCAGCATATTATTTTTTTCACAACATTGTCTGCATGCTCGGGATATCTATCTTGCTGGAAAATTAATTCCTACCCATTGGGTCTTGTTGCTGAGCCTATAGTTGTCAGCAGCTGTGGTGCCATCAATTCTGTGCAGGTCACTGGCAGTGAGGGCCCAGATGGAGGCCAATTCCATAATGGTCCACTGCTACGATTCACTGTTCCATGTTATACATTGACTATGATGCAGTCGGCATCTCCGCTCTCAATTAAAAACCGTCGTTTCCTAATAAAAAAAAAACCTTAAAATAACCTGTAAAAATCGCACTTCCGCATTTTTGATCATTTCAGTTTGTGATCTGATTGGCATTTCCACGTTTTGTTTGGAAAACCTTCATGGAATACCATTTCCTCTTCACAGCTGCCTCTCATGGAAGCTGTGGAATACAAAAGTACAGGTATGATTGGCATCTCCTACAAAGAAGCCGAAGCACACACAGACTTCTGCTCTCTGATCACCGCCATGTTGGTGGACTCGCACCTCAGGTCATGTTCACTTTACCTTTATCTAGGTCACAAGTGTTTCTCCAGTAACTCCCAACTTGTGAAACTCCCAGTCCATGCTCACTGCTCGCTTCCATTCCTTTGTTCCTCTCTTCTCTCACTTGTGGAATTGACTTTTTCAGTCTGTCCAAGCCCACTCTTTCTTCCAGGGCATCAAGTATGCAATACAGCACAGCCACTGGATCACTACCCATGAGACTTTTTGTTTTCTCATTAACCCTCTCCTACCTCTCCCCAGCTACTTGCAGGTTGCGATCATTTATTTCCCCTTCTCTCTCCTGCTGTTCTTTCAACACCTTCATACATCCACGCGTTGTGCCACTGTCCCGCTGTCACTGCTTTCCCTTGTATCCTGTCACCTCACTCTTCCATGAGCCTAAATTATGAATACAAGCGGCAGGTATGTAGTAATTAGACTCTTATTGAGACTATTTCATGTAAATGTGTCTCTAACTGTTATCCAGATAATATTCACATTTGTATTTACGGAATGATCATTGTCTATCAACCTTGACAAACAATCCTGGATGGGTCGCCACTCCAATACAAAATTCTCGAATGCCTCATTCTTCCCAGTAAGCTGGTACTCATTTTCCGGACATCCTAAGGATGGATTGAAATGGATTAAATTGAGATTTTTTTGTCACTGATCTACACCATAATGAGATACCCCATAATGTCAAAGTGAAATTTTATTTTAGAAATTTTTACAGAATAATAAAAAAATGAAAAGCTCAAATCTTGAGTCAATTCGTATTCAACCCCTTTTGCTATGACACTCCAAATTGAGCTCAGGTGCATCCAATTTCCTTTGATCATCCTTGAGATGTCTCTACAACCTGATTGGAGGCTACCTGTGGATAATTAAATTGATTGGACATGATTTAGAAAAAACACACCTTTGTATATAAGGTCCCATAGTATACAAAAATAGTGCATAGTGCATAGTGATAATACAAATAGCGTGCATAGTGTATAGTGATAGTGATAGTGCATAGTGATAAATATATAATATTGCATAGTGCATAGTGCATAGTGATAAAAATAGTCCATAGTGCATGTCAGAGCAAAAACTCCACCATGAAGTACAAGGAACTGTCCGAATAACTCCGAGATAGAATTGTGAGGATGCCTAGATCTGGGGAAGGGTATAAAACAATTTCTAGAGTGTTCAAAGTTCCCAAGAGCACAGTGAGCTCCATCATTAATAAATGGAAAAATATGGAACTTCCCAGACTTTTCTTAGAGCTGGCTGTCCAACCAAACTGATCAACCGCGCAAGAAGGACCTTGGTCATGGAGGTGACGAAGAGCCCAATGACTACTCTGACAGAACTACAGAGTTCTTTGGTTGAGATGGGAGAACCTGCCGGAAACAACAACAATTTCTGTAGCACTTTACAAATCTAGGCTTTATGGGAGAGTAGCCAGAAGGAGGCCACTCCTGAGAAAATGACACATAACAGCACACATTGAGTTTACAAAAAGGCACGTGAAAGACTGAGAGCATGAGGGCAAGATTCTGTGGTCTGATGAGACGAAAATTTAACTCTTTGGCCTGAACACAAGGCACTACGTCTGGAAGAAGCCGGACATCTGACACCATCCCGACCGAGAAGCATGGTGATTGCAGCATCATGCTATGGAGATGGTTTTCAGCATCAGGGACAGGAAGACTTATAAGGATAGAGGGAACAATGAATGGATCCAAATGCACGCAAATCCTTGAGGAGAACCTGCGTCAGAAAGCAAAAGACCTTCGACTGTGGTGAAGATTTATGTTCCAACAGGACAATGATCTCAAGCATACAGCCAAAGCAACACTGGAATGACTTCTGAACAAGAACGTGGAATTATTTGAGTGGCCCAGACAACGCCGAGACTTCAATCCCATTGAGAATCTGTGGAAAGACTTGAAAATTGCTGTTCACCAACGTTCCCCATCCAACTTTTTTTTTCTTTCTTTTTTTGTATGCAGGATCGAGGCTGGTGAACGAGCTAACATTTATCACACAAAAAAAAAATCAAACAGACACAGAAAGTATATAATAAGGGGAGCGGTAGACAAGATGGGGAGAGAAGGGGAAGCACACAAACACAACATTTGAGAGCAGGGACATCGGGAGATCTGTGGGAGGGAGAGGGCTTGGGGGGGAGGCATGGGAAGGGGGTGGGTGGGGGGGGGGGTGGGGTGGGAGAAGTATAAAACACAAGGACACTGCAAGGACTTCCAGGAAAGAGGTTGGTATTTCAAAAAAGTGAATCTTGAAATTAGCAGGGGTAGAAAAGATCAAGGTTTTGGATTGGGGAAGATAAGAGATGGTGGTGAACAGCTGTTTTAAAGACCTGGAGGGAGGAGTGGGATTGAAGGGAGTGGGGGAGTTTGTTCCAGAGGTGGGAAAAAAGAGGAATGAATGAGTGAAGGTGAACAGAGTCTTGATTTTAGCAGTTTAACCATAAGAGGGTTGCAGGCAGATCTTGTGCGACCTGTAGGAATATTAGGGGAAGAGAGCCCAGAGAGAGCTGGGGGGGGCAAGGCTTGAGAAAATTGACAGAGCTTGAGAAAATCTGCAAGGAAGAATGGGAGAAACTCCCCAAATCCAGGTGTAGAAAACTGATACAAACAAACCGAAGAAGACCTGAAGCTGTAGTTGCTGCCAAGGCACTTCTAAAAAATATTTACTCAGGGGGTTGAATATTTACAGTCACGTGAAAAAGTAAGTACACCCCATGTAAAGTTTTGACTTTTTCAACATATTTCAACATACAGCTATTTTATCTTCATTTCAACAATATTGATAGATAAAGGTGATATAATATAACAAATATCATGAAACATTTACATTTTGTAGTCCATTGTATAATTTAAATAAACATAAATGCAAATTTCGCATGTGGAAAAAGTAAGTACACCCTTGGCTCTAATAGGTGGTATTGCCCCCTTTGGCAGAAACAACCTCAAGTAGGCGTTTCTTATAACTGTCTGGCAGTCTCTGACATCGACTGGGAGAAATTTTTGCCCTCTCCTCCATGCAGAATTATTTCAGCTGTGCGACGTTTGAGGTGTTTCTTGCATGCACAGCTCGTTTCAAATCCCCCCACAACATGTCGATGGGATTTAGATCTGGGCTTTGACTCCAGAACCTGCCATTTCTTTCTTTTCAGCCATTCCTTGGTGGATTTGCTGGTATGTTTTGGATCATTGTCATGTTGCAAGGTCCACCTTCGGTTGAGCTTCAACTTTCCGACAGATGGCCTCACATTATCCTCAAGCACCCTCTGGTACAATGAAGAATTCATCATGGATTATGTGATGGTGAGCTGCCCAGGCCCCGATGCAGCAAAGCTGCCCCAAACCATAATATTTCCACCACCATGCTTTACATTTGGTATCAGGTTCTTGTGGTCAAATGCTGTCTTTGGTTTTCGCCAAACATGTCTTCTGGTACTGTGGCCAAATAGCTCTACCTTTGACTCATCTGTCCAGAGCACATTGTTCCAGGAGTGCTGGTCTTTGCCAAGGTGTTCATAGGCAAACTTTAGTCTTGCCCTGATGTTCTTTCTGGATAGCAAAGGTTTCCTCCTGGCACACCTCCCATATAGATCAAACTTGTGCAGCCTCTTTCTAATGGTAGACTCGTGCACTTTGACAACAACAGTGGCAAGAGCTCCCCGTAGGTCCCATGATGACTCTCTGGGGTTCTTAGAGACTTCTTTCAGCATCTTGCGGTCTGCTCTCGGGCTGAACTTGCTGGGGCGGCCTGGCCTGAACAAGTTGGCAGTTGTTTGGAATCTCCTCCACTTGTAGATGATCTTCCGGACAGTCGAATGATTGATTTCAAATTGTTTGGAGATCTTTTTAAATCCCTTCCCAGACTCGTAGGCATCTATAACCTTCTTTCTGAAGGCCTCAGGGAGCTCTTTTGATCTTGGCATGGTGATGCCGCACACTTCAACAACAAAGAGCAAACCAAACTAAATGTCTGAGGTTTAAATAAGACAGGTTCCTCCAAGATCCTCTCTAACGATGTTCTAATCATTTGCACCTGAGCTGGTGCACCTGATTCTAATTTTAGTTATTTGAAGTAGTGATAAATGTCGGGGCGTACGTACTTTTTCCACATGCGAAATTTGCATTATGTTTATTTAAATTATACAATGGACTACAAAATGTAAATGTTTCATGATATTTGTTATGTTATATCACCTTTATCTATCAATATTGTTGAAATGAAGATCAAATAGCTGTATGTTGAAATATGTTGAAAAAGTCAAAACTTTACATGGGGTGTGCTTACTTTTTCACGTGACTGTATGTAAATTAGATATTTATCTCGTTCCCTGCACGGCAGGAGATGGGGTTTTCTAATCACGTGTGTGTGTGTGTGTGTGTGTGTGTGTGTGTGTGTGTGTGTGTGTGTGTGTGTGTGTGTGTGTGTGTGTGTGTGTGTGTGTGTGTGCGCGTGCGTGTCTATCTGGGCCATAACGTTTTTACCATTTGAGCTATTGCCATCAACCTTTCACCAAAGCGTCATCCAAGTGGCCTGAAATTTTAAGAATTTGAATATTGGGTCACAGAATTGGTTCCTCAATCAAAAGCTAAAAGACGATTATTTTTTAGATCTAAAGCTGAAAGGTCAACGCTGCATAAATCATCAATTTCCATTTTGTATTTTTTAAAACTGGTTTTGATATTTAGAGAATACTGAAGAAGAAGAAGAAGAAGGAGAAGTGGAAGAAGAAGACATCTAAATACAAACGGATGCGGATGGGCTTTGCATTTTTCAGATGCTTTCTCGTTCTGTATTTCATTTTTAATTATTTTGTATGAAAATTCTAAAAAACAATTCCACTTTGACATTATGAGTTATTATATGTGTATATCAGTGACAAAAATCCCAATTTAATCAATTTTAAATTCTGGCTGTAACCCAACAAAATGTGAAAAAGTCAAGGGTTGGAAACACTTTCTGAAGGCCCACTGTATATTCATGCCTGTTCTCTCGTCATTTCAAAAGTGAATGTTTTGCTTTTCAAGCACAGCACGGGAAGCGGCCACCCTAAAGGGGAGACAGACAAACAGCAGGGGAAGCGGCCACCCTAAAGGGGAGACAGACAAACACAGCACGGGAAGCGGCCACCCTAAAGGGGAGACAGACAAGCACAGCATGGGAAGCGGCCATCCTAAAGGGGAGAACAGACAAACACAGCACGGGAAGCGGCCACCCTAAAGGGGAGACAGACAAGCACAGCATGGGAATCGGCCATCCTAAAGGGGAGACAGACAAACACAGCACGGGAAGCGGCCACCCTAAAGGGGAGAACAGACAAACACAGCACGGGAAGCGGCCACCCTAAAGGGGAGAACAGACAAACACAGCACGGGAAGCGGCCACCCTAAAGGGGAGACAGACAAACACAGCACGGGAAGCGGCCACCCTAAAGGGGAGACAGACAAACACAGCATGGGAAGCGGCCATCCTAAAGGGGAGAACAGACAAACACAGCACGGGAAGCGGCCACCCTAAAGGGGAGACAGACAAGCACAGCATGGGAATCGGCCATCCTAAAGGGGAGACAGACAAACACAGCACGGGAAGCGGCCACCCTAAAGGGGAGAACAGACAAACACAGCACGGGAAGCGGCCACCCTAAAGGGGAGAACAGACAAACACAGCACGGGAAGCGGCCACCCTAAAGGGGAGACAGACAAACACAGCATGGGAAGCGGCCATCCTAAAGGGGAGACAGACAAACACAGCACGGGAAGCGGCCACCCTAAAGGGGAGAACAGACAAACACAGCACGGGAAGCGGCCACCCTAAAGGGGAGAACAGACAAACACAGCACGGGAAGCGGCCACCCTAAAGGGGAGACAGACAAACACAGACAAACACCACAGTTCACAACATATAATAGAATAGTAGCGGTAAACCGTGAAAATCACGGGCATAAAATAGTGTTTATATTCATACAAACTAACTTGCCCTTCCTCTTCCTTTCCGCTTCCTTTCAAAATAATTGTGTCAGCCTGCTCAATGGTCGCCAACCTTTATGTATATTGAGTCAAGGCTCATGGAAGAGCTAGAACACTGAATGGATCAGGACACAGCAGGACGAAAGGAGCATGGAGAGGGGGAAGCACCAACAGTGGAGTTGAAGGACAAAATCTTGTCAAAACTCACGTACCTCGATCTTGTATACAAAAAATAATAATAATAATTGAGGATTGGTGTGGATAAATAATGGAATGGGGAGAAATGGGGTAGACAGGATGGATAAAGAAGGAAACTTCCCCCTCCCCCTTCTCTTCCCCATCCGCCTCCTCTCACCCTTCTCTCAACCTCTTCTCACCCTCCTCTCACCCACCTCTCACCCTCCTCTCACCCACCTCTCACCCTCCTCTCACCCACCTCTCACCCTCCTCTCACCCTCCTCTCACCCACCTCTCACCCACCTCTCACCCACCTCTCACCCTCCTCTCACCCACCTCTCACCCTCCTCTCACCCACCTCTCACCCTCCTCTCACCCACCTCTCACCCTCCTCTCACCCTTCTCTCAACCTCTTCTCACCCTCCTCTCACCCACCTCTCACCCTCCTCTCACCCACCTCTCACCCTCCTCTCACCCACCTCTCACCCTCCTCTCACCCACCTCTCACCCTCCTCTCACCCACCTCTCACCCTCCTCTCACCCACCTCTCACCCACCTCTCACCCTCCTCTCACCCTCCTCTCACCCTCCTCTCACCCACCTCTCACCCTCCTCTCACCCTCCTCTCACCCACCTGTCACCCTCCTCTCAACTTCCTCTCACCCACCTCTCACCCACCTGTCACCCTCCTCTCACCCACCTCTCACCCTCCTCTCACCCACCTCTCACCCTCCTCTCACCCACCTCTCACCCTCCTCTCACCCACCTCTCACCCTCCTCTCACCCACCTCTCACCCACCTCTCACCCTCCTCTCACCCACCTCTCACCCACCTCTCACCCTCCTCTCACCCACCTCTCACCCTCCTCTCACCCACCTCTCACCCACCTCTCACCCTCCTCTCACCCACCTCTCACCCACCTCTCACCCTCCTCTCACCCACCTCTCACCCTCCTCTCACCCACCTCTCACCCTCCTCTCACCCACCTCTCACCCTCCTCTCACCCTCCTCTCACCCTCCTCTCACCCACCTCTCACCCTCCTCTCACCCACCTCTCACCCTCCTCTCACCCACCTCTCACCCTCCTCTCACCCACCTCTCACCCTCCTCTCACCCACCTCTCACCCTCCTCTCACCCTCCTCTCACCCTCCTCTCACCCACCTCTCACCATCCTCTCACCCACCTCTCACCCTCCTCTCACCCTCCTCTCACCCACCTCTCACCCACCTCTCACCCTCCTCTCACCCACCTCTCACCCTCCTCTCACCCACCTCTCACCCTCCTCTCACCCACCTCTCACCCTCCTCTCACCCACCTCTCACCCTCCTCTCACCCTCCTCTCACCCACCTCTCACCCTCCTCTCACCCTCCTCTCACCCACCTCTCACCCTCCTCTCACCCTCCTCTCACCCACCTCTCACCCTCCTCTCACCCTCCTCTCACCCACCTCTCACCCTCCTCTCACCCACCTCTCACCCTCCTCTCACCCACCTCTCACCCTCCTCTCACCCACCTCTCACCCTCCTCTCACCCACCTCTCACCCACCTCTCACCCACCTCTCACCCTCCTCTCACCCACCTCTCACCCACCTCTCACCCACCTCTCACCCTCCTCTCACCCACCTCTCACCCGTCCGTGCTCTGTCCTTTTTAAACGTTGAGCGTCAAGGGAGGAAGCAACATGCACCATGTTTTAAGTCTTTCAATAAACTCATTCTTTTATTCGACTCATTCTTTCATACAACTCATGACCTAGATGGGGTTTGAATCGCCAAGCTCCTCATCTCGTAACAAATTAGGATTATACGTCATCAGGTACACCGATAATTACATTTAAGCTTCTTTTGTAGCTCTTTGAAGTTTATTATGAATCGGTATTTTTAGGTCCGATTACTAAATGGAGGGAGATTTGTCTTTCATTAAATGACCACCTTGCACTGCAACCTTTGTTCAAAAACCTTCAGTACAGGCTACTGTTATTAACAACACCGACATGGTTTGTTCAACTTTGTGATAATCCTCAAAATCTGTCACAGAGTATCGGTGTCACCAAAAGCAGCTACCTGATCTAATGTTAAACTGGGTGGTTTGCCATTGCCTTCCCAGCAGGAGTACGGGCGGGAATATGGCCACAGTGCCGGTGATAGCTCACCTACTCTTCACTATGGGCACTGGGATATTTAATGTCCACCAACTAATGTGGGAAGACGGGACGGACACCCGTTTAACGTCCATCGGAGGGACGGCAAACACATTGATGAATCGTGTTTCCCGTGAAGCACCGGGACGATGGTTTATAGTTGGGTCAGGATTCAAACCGAGGATAGACAGCTTAGAGGTGAGTGTGCGTACCTGAAGGCCATCCTGTTGGCCCAGGTCGTATTTAACGCACTGTTAACGAACAAACTGTGATTCTGAAGGAACTGCGCTCCAACGCGAGTCGAAAGAATTGACGCGACCAAAGACGGAATTCGTCCGAGTTGCTTTATTGAAACAAAACAGCTCAGGTATTCTGACAAGCCCGTTTATCGGGCAGCAATATATATACACATTTATGCCGGGGCGTTTGCCCGGGAAAACCGAGACCGGGCATGCCCGGGTGTCAAGGGCGAGTCCTGGAAAGGCGAGTCTGGACATGCCCGGGCGTGTTTGGCTGCGGCCTGGCAAGTCGAGGTTGGGCGTGCCCGGGCGCTCTGGACAAGCACTGGAAAGGCGATAGCGGCCATGCCCGGACGCTCTGGGCGAGCCCTGGAAAGGCGATAGCGGGTATGCCCGGACGCTCTGGGCGAGCCCTGAAAAGGCGATAGCGGGCATGCCCGGACGCTCTGGGCGAGCCCTGGAAAGGCGAGAGCGGGCATGCCCGGGAAAGACGAGACCGGGCGTGCCCGGGAGGTTCGGGCGTGCCCGGGAACAGTGAGTCCGGGCATGCCCGGGAGAGGCGCGTCTGGCCGTGTTCTGGCCGGTGCAAGGCGATTGTGTGCATCCAGCGGTAACCGCTACACACGCCCCTCCAGAATCGACCTGCACCGGCAGGGTCAATTTAAGGGGGGTCCGGATGACCCGGCCGAAGCGACCCCTGGAGGGTCGTGGGGAGGGGTCCGATGTGGTGGTGGGTGGTCGAGCGGGGGGAACTGTGGACGGGGGGGGGCGGCCTCACCGCGGAGGAAGGGCCAACCGTGGTGGTCGGTCGACGTCCATGTGCGCCGGTTTGAGGCGGTCCACAGAAATCCGGTCCGGCCGGCCGCCGAAGTCGACGATGAAAGACTTGTCGCCCCGTCGCAGGACCCGGAAGGGCCCGTCGTACGGTGGCCGGAGTGGCCCCCGGTGCGCGTCATGACGCACAAAGACGTACTCCGCTGTGCGAAGCGCCGGGGGGACGTAGGACTGGGAGCCACCGTGGCGGGACGTCGGCACGGGGGCAAATCGTCGGGCGGCCTCCTGGAGGTCCGAGCGCTGGCGAGCGGCGGACCAGGGACTGGTAGCGTCGGGCACGAATTCGCCTGGGACGCGGAGCGGCTGGCCGTAGACGAGCTCGGCGGCGGACGCCTGGAGGTCTTCCTTGGGGGCCGTGCGAAGGCCCAAAAGGACCCACGGCAGCCGGTCGGCCCAACCGTCGTCCTGAAGGCCGGCCATGAGTGCGGCCTTCATGGAGCGGTGAAACCGCTCGCACAACCCGTTGGCTTGGGGGTGGTAGGCCGTGGTGCGGTGCAGCGTGACCCCCAACGAACGGGCGACCGCGCCCCAAAGCTCAGACGTGAACTGTGGGCCGCGGTCGGACGAGATGTCCGCTGGTGTGCCGAAGCGCGCGACCCAGGTGGCGATGAACGCCTGCGCCACGTCGGCGGTGGTGGTGGAGGCGAGGGGCACGGCCTCCGGCCACCTGGTGGTCCTGTCCACCATGGTGAGCAGGTGGGTGAACCCCCGCGAGGGGGGCAGGGGACCCACCAGGTCCACGTGGACGTTGTCGAAACGCCGTTCAGGCACGGCGAAAGGTGCCAGCGGGGCCTGGGTGTGGCGGTGGACCTTGACCCGCTGGCAGGCCGTGCAGGCGTTGGCCCAGTCGCGGATGTTTCGTCGAAGGCTGTGCCAGACGAAACGCGCCGACACCAGCTTCTGAGAAGCTTTCCGGCCCGGGTGAGAAAGGCCGTGGATGGAGGCGAAGATGCGGCGCTGCCAGGAAACGGGCACGATGGGGCGAGGCTGGCCCTGGGAGACGTCGCAGAGCAGGACGGTGCCCGCGAAGGGAATGTCGGCCAGGCGGAGGCCCGTGTCCGCCGCACGGAGTGCTTGCACCGAGGCGTCGGTGGTCTGGTCGGCCGCCATGAGCGCGAAGTCCACGCCGAGGTGGACCGCGTTCGCGCTGGCCCGAGAAAGACAGTCGGCCACGGCGTTGTCTTTGCCGGCGACGTGCCGGATGTCCGTGGTGAACTCCGACACGGCGGAGAGGTGGCGCTGCTGGCGGGCCGACCACGGCTCCGTGACCTTAGCCATGGCGTAGACCAATGGCTTGTGGTCGACGAAAGCCGTGAACGGGCGGCCCTCCAGGAGGTGTCGGAAATGGCGAACGGCCAGGAATAGCCCGAGCAGCTCGCGGTCGAACGTGCTGTAGCTTAACTCGTTCGGCCGGAGTTGCCGGCTGAAAACAGCGAGTGGCTGCCAAACCCCGTCCACCCATTGCTCATGGACGGCGCCCACCGCGTAGTTGGAGGCGTCCGTAGTGAGGGCAATGGGCGCGTTGAGCACCGGGTGAGCCAGCAGCGTTGCGTCGGCGAGGGCCCGTTTGGCGCTGGCGAAGGCCGCGTCCATGGCCGCGGACCAAACAATGTCATGCTGGCCGGCTTGCCCCGGAGGGCCTCGTAAAGGGGCCGCATGAGCTGAGCAGCGCGGGGCACGAATCGGTGATAAAAATTCACCATGCCGAGGAACTCTTGGAGGGCCTTGATGGAACGGGGACGCGGGAACGTGGTGATGGCCTCGACCTTGGTCGGCAGCGGCACGGCCCCGGTCTTGGTGATGCGGTGGCCCAAAAAGTCAACGGTCGTCGCGCCGAAGTGGCATTTGACCGGGTTGACAATTAAGCCGTGCTCGCTGAGGCGACCGAACAGTGTTCGGAGGTGGAGGAGGTGCTCGGCGCGGGACGTGCTGGCAACGAGGATATCGTCGAGATAGACGAAAAGAAACGGCAGGTCGCGCAGCACGCCGTCCATCAAGCGCTGGAACGCCTGGGCCGCATTCTTGAGGCCAAACGGCATCCGCAAAAATTCGAACAGGCCGAACGGCGTGATGACAGCCGTCTTCGGGACGTCGGCCGCCCGGACAGGTACCTGGTGGTAACCCCGTATCAGGTCAATTTTCGAAAAGATGACCCGTCCCGCCAAACGGGCGGAAAAGTCCTGAATATGCGGGATTGGGTACCTGTCGGGGGTGGTAGCGTCGTTGAGACGGCGGTAGTCGCCACACGGGCGCCATCCACCCCCCGGCTTTGGCACGATGTGCAGTGGCGAGGCCCACGCGCTATCGGAGCGCCGCACGATGCCGAGGTGCTCCAACGCGTCGAACTCGGCCTTCGCCACGGCGAGCTTGGCCGGGTCGAGGCGGCAGGCCCTGGCGTAGACCGGCGGGCCCGTAGTGGGTATGTGGTGCTCAATCCCGTGCCGCACCGCGACGGACGAAAACGTCGGCCGCGTGAGGGCCGGGAATTCCGCGAGCAGGCGAGCGAACTCGTTCGCTGCCGGGAGGGCGCACGCCAGTTCGGTCGGCGCGGAGCTGCTCATCGTGCACGCCAGGGAGCTGAAGGTCTCGGCGTTGACAAGGCGACGACGTTTGACGTCGACCAGCAGCCCGTGCGCGCAGAGGAAGTCGGCGCCCAGCAAAGCCATGGGGACGCAGGCGGTCACAAAAGTCCATTGAAAACGCTGGCTGCCGAAGCAGAGGGTGACGACGCGTGGGCCGAAAGTGCGTATGGCCGAGCCATTAGCAGCGACCAAAGAGGGGCCGCAAACGGCGTCCTGCCTGTCCTGCTCGGAGGCGGGTATGACGCTCAGTTGGGCGCCGGTGTCACACAGGAAACGCCGCCCAGACGCTTTGTCCCGAATAAACAGCAAGTTGCCCGAGTGGCCGGCGCTCATGGCTGGGAATGAACGCCGGCCCGGCCGTTTCCCGACCTGCCGAATGTGCACGGGGGCCGGCACGTCCGAGCCTTGTGTCCAAACCTGGCGTGGTAATAACACCACGCCCGGTCAGGTGGAGGCCCCGGCCGTCGTGTCGGAAGCGGGCGGTGCGGCGTGGCGGCCGCCAGTTGCACCGGCAGTTCGGCCTCCAACCGCGCAGGGCGCTCGGGCGTCGTGGGCGTCGCCTCGGACGGCGGCGGGCTCCAGGTAACCGCGCCGATGTGCTGGCCCGCCGAGGAGATCTTATCGGCTTCCCTGGCGAGGGCGCGGGAATCCGTGATCAACGTGCCAACCAGGGCGAGGCGTACCGGGTGAGGCAGCTGGCGAAGGAACAGCTCGCGGAACAGAAAATCCGGAGAGTGCTCACCGAGCAACGAGAGCATATAGTCCATGCGCTCTGACGGGCGCGTGTCGCCGAGCTCGGGCAGAGCGAGCAGGCGCCGTGCGCGTGCTGCCGGTGAGAGGGCGAAAGCGTCGAGGAGGAGTGTCTTCAGCGCGTCGTATTTGTCAGCAGCCGGCGGGTGCTCGAGGAGGCTCAAGGCGCGGGCCGCGGTGGCGGAACCGAGCGCCGCCACAACATTGTGGAAGAGGGTGTCATCCGCGGTGATGCCTCGCAGGGCGATCTGAGAGTCCGCCTGAGCGAACCAAACAGCCGCGTGAGCCTCCCAGAAGGTAGGCAGTTTAAGCGTCACTGCCGTATCCATGTCGGTAGGTCACCAATGAAGGAACTGCGCTCCAACGCGAGTCGAAAGAATTGACGCGACCAAAGACTGAATTCGTCCGAGTTGCTTTATTGAAACAAAACAGCTCAGGTATTCTGACAAGCCCGTTTATCGGGCAGCAATATATATACACATTTATGTCGGGAAGTTTGCCCGGCAAAAGCTATACCGGGCATGCCCGGGTGTCAAGGGCGAGCCTTGGAAAGGCGAGTCTGGACCTGCCCGGGCGTGTTTGGCTGCGGCCTGGCAAGTCGAGGCTGGGCGTGCCCGGGCACTCTGGGCGAGCCATGGAAAGGCGATAGCGGGCATGCCCGGACGCTCTGGGCGAGCCCTGGAAAGGCGATAGCGGGCATGCCCGGACGCTCTGGGCGAGCCCTGGAAAGGCGATAGCGGGCATGCCCGGACGCTCTGGGCGAGCCCTGAAAAGGCGATAGCGGGCATGCCCAGATGCTCTGGGCGAGCCCTGGAAAGGCGAGAGCGGGCATGCCCGGGAAAGACTAGACCGGGCGTGCCCGGGAGGTTCGGGCGTGCCCGGGAACAGTGAGTCCGGGCATGCCCGGGAGAGGCGCGTCTGGCCGTGTTCTGGCCGGTGCAAGGCGATTGTGTGCATCCAGCGGTAACCGCTACAATTCCATGTTGTATTTATGTGTTTAAAATGTATCTCATTTGGTATCATGATCTTCTTCTTCTGGTACAATGTTGAGTGCGGAGTTTTTCAAAAGGAGCATGGGAGGAGCGGCCGAAAACGGGAGACAGCTGAACGTGCAAACACACAAATGCATGCATGGTCTTACACCACACTTCACATTGTATAATATTTATATACACATACACATACATACTATACACACACATATACATACACACATATACACACACACATATACACACACACATATACACATACACATATACACACACACATATACACACACACATATACATACACACATATACACACACACATATACACACACACATATACACACACACATATACACACACACATATACACACACACATATACACACACACATATACACACACACATATACACATACACATATACACACACACATATACACACACACATATACATACACACATATACATACACACATATACACACACACATATACACACACACATATACATACACACATATACACACACACATATACATATGTTGGATTCAGACTTAGAACTTGGGACTCAGAAGACTCAGAGGAAAGGAGCAACGGATATATTTATTAGAACTCGATTACACAAGCTTGAGGACAGCAAGAAGTTGCATTGAAACTCACAAGAAATGACCAACAGTACAACAAGATGCTCTGAAATAATTCAATTAAACCTTGCTTTATATAAGGAAGATCAGGGGTGGGGTTAGCTCACAAGATACAGAGACAGAATGGGCTCATTGGTCCTCCCACCATAGTCCCATCCTGTTGTTCAGTTAGTTAGAGGAAGCTCATCAAGGCCACTCATAGGTTAACTCAGATAAGGAGATGGTCAGCCATATGTGGCAACATGTTTACAACTTTCTGTATAGAAACCTTGGTTGGGAAAGTACAAAGGGAGGGGACACTCATAAATGTGTCAAATACAGGATATTGGCAAAGTCTAGAGGGAGGCAGAGAGATAACAGTTGCCTCCAAGGCCAGGGAAGGGGAACTAGAGATTGTGCCCACACCGGCCAAGAGCTCACAGGCAAAGAACTCCTTATTAGGAGATTACACATCCTCAATGCACAAGAAAGAACTAAGTATTATAAAAGAGTACAGCAGTCAGTCAAAACAAAACATATAATTGGTTATACTTGGTAATTGGTAAAGCAGCAAGGATATACAAAGGGGGAGGGGCATTACAGCTCCCTACATACCGCCCTTTTGGATCTAAGATACAAAGTTATCTACGAGCCAATCAAAGGCCTTTATTTCAAACAAAGCAGAAACAAAGTAAATCAGAAAAATCATTCAACATATCACGCGAAGGCAGCCCGGTGAGCATGTCCCGCACACAAAGCACCACACATACTCAGTAGGATGATTCGCGTCTGTATGTGAGTATGCAATGTAAGTCCGTAAAAGCAGGGTGATCAAATGGCATACAAAATCCACCAAGAGAGGTGAGAGAGACAGTGTAAAGGGTTCACTAAACGTAACGTACCACGCGAATGCAGCCCAGTGAGCATGTCCCGTACCCAGTACCGCACATCGCACTCAGCAGGATGATCCGCGGGTGTGTGGGTGTAAGTGGGTGTAAGTGGGTGTATGATGTAAGTCAGGTGTAGATGGGTGTATGAGGTGAGACCGTAGAGGCATGAAGATCGAATAGCGCGTCAAATCCACAACGAAGACCTCTGGTTCCACCGGGGTCCACACCCAGGAAGATCTCCGACCCACCCTTTGACCACAGAGGTGCAGCCGGACTCCTCCCCAACTGGAGCTCGCCCAGGCTTCCCCAAGTTAAATCCTTGTAGATCTTCAGCGCTCAATCGATATTCATGTTCATGAGGTCTCTTACGTGCTGGTGATCTGGGGAAGACACAACATCATCAGTATCAGGTGGCTCAAACCTATGGCCATAAAATAAAGCATAACGGTCCAAAGGTGGGAGAGAAACTTCCTTTGGGTCAAAGTCGAGATCGTCCGAGGCGATGCTGCTTGCATCGCTGCTATCTCTGGACGAATTCGTAAAACAATCGGACTCGGAACTCAGAGTATCTCCACGATCGAGTTCCTCTCCATCCGGGCTTGGGTTTGCAGCTGGGTCCAAATCCCGGACTGGGTCAGTGGCGTTTGACTCACTGTGGGCTTGTGAGACATAAAGGTGAGCTCGTGAAACATAAAGAGGCAAAGCCTGCATTGAAACATAAACATCAGTCGGGGGCCCTTGCAAGTGGCCCACATCATCATTGGTCACATCATCAGTAACATTATTCTCAGGAGGCGTAGGCTTGCGGCGTTGGCGGCCAGCAACAGTCATAGCCGTACACATCGAGAAGAAATGAGAGGAGTCCCTTAGGAACTCGTTGACGTCCGCATGCGACGCGTTGGGGCCCAGAGTAATCGGCCTCCTGGCAGCCTGAAATGCTTCGAGGTCCGCAAATGTGTAATCAACATTATTATCGGTAATATCAACAATGGAAGAACAATCTTCGGAAGCGGAGATCTCATTGTCGCGGCCCAGTGACTCGTTCAGGTCGTCGTTCCAGGATCCGCGATCGGCAGTTGCGTCGACAGCTGTGTGTCATCTGGACCCGAGATCAGCTTATCGACCAACACCATGGCCTTGTCTGTTGTCGTCTTCAATGTCCATCCTGTGGTAAACTTTCTCACGCACGCAAGGACTAAAGCCTTGATTATCACACAACAAACCACGATTCCAAGGACTATTGCCAAAGCGGTTAATACCCACTTTACTATCGTACCTGTCCATCCCTTGAACCAGTCAGTAAGCCACTGGTGGGAGGCTTCCCGATCCATTCGGTCCCTTGTCAATGTATGAGCGTTTTCCCTTAACCTTATAATAGCAGCACTGACCCCCTGTAAGGGATCAGGAATAAAAGTGCAACATCTACCCTCAATTATCCCACATACCCCTCCTCGTTCTGCCAGTAGCATATCTAACGCAACCCTATTTTGCATAACCATTGTACGCAGGTGGACAACTGTGTCCAACATTTCGTCATGTGCTGTAGCGGTGGCGTTGGCCACACTTTCTAAGATTAACGCAATTTTGTCAATACGGTAACTGCTCATGACCGTCCCAGCCCATGGGAAAAAGAAACTAACGGCCTTCTCCCAATCAGCGCCATGTAAGGTGGTGGTACCGTCGTCGTGCCAATAGGTGCTTCGTGGTGTCCTTATGAGTGCAGGGGTATTATACAAGTGTTGTCGCATTTCCATTTCTGGGAAAACTGATCCTAGATAGCAAGTTCCTCCCCAATTATCAGGTAAATACGGGTAAGCTTTGTTCCCGCATACAAACATGGTCCCGTGTGGAGCCACTAAATGAGTGATCATGCAAGAGCGAAGGTCTGCGATAGTGTTTGTCCCGTTTTCCCCTTCCCATGCCAACTGGAGGTGTGTGAGGTTATGTAAGGGCGAACTTGTAACATTTACTAACAGCATGTGTTTCCCTTCCCTAGGGTCCGCGAGGAGGGTATCTCTACACACGGATTTGCCTACCGTTATTTGGCCCTTTCCTTCTAAGCAGAGGGCCCCCTTAGCCGGCTTAACCCAAACCGGCGCCGGACGTACCTCAAAGTGTCGGGACTGGATGGGGGGGGAGTACTGGAAAACTCGTTTACACGCGGTTCCATCAGAACCTTGGCTTGTCAAGGTTGTACTAAGGCATTTGGTGTCTAGTGGCTTTGAGCACAAATCATTGAGTGATAAGGGTAACACTACCATTGGTATTCCTGCTGTGCTGGTACGGGGAAGGTGCATACACATCCAACACCGTGTCCTGTTCTGTATTGTGGCCATATGCCGTGCGACCTTCCAGTATGTGTTCTCCTCTGGTTTCCTTCTTACTTTCTGGGCAGGCGGGGTTTTAATGACGTAAGCGGCGCAACTAGGTCGAAGGTAAGATGCAGTTCCATTAGGGATTATCGTGCGAGGAGGCCATATTCCACATTCGAGTATCATTGTTGTATCCGGACCAATGGGGGTATAATGCAACATGAGGGTAGTATTCTCAATGCCCTTGCCCCATCGATATCCTGGGGCATATCGACTGCTTATGTCCCCTGTGTATGTTCCATTTTCCACTTTCCTAACCTTAGTCAGGACTAGGCGTGTTCTTGTCATGCGTGCCTGTGGTGTGTTATTGTGTACCACTATAGCTTCCACCCATCTTACAGATAACCACTTAAAGCTTGTTTCCAGGTTACAGCAATTCACCGCTATTTTGTCTCCCCAGCGAGCCGTTATATACTTGACGGGGTAAAGGGGAAATGCTGAATAGTTGTCGGGTCCTGGGTACTTGGGGAGGTCCTTTCTCGATAGCTCAAAGTGCAAGAGCCTATCCTTGGCAGGGGGTTTGCGGCAGCTGCCCAGAATTCCCATCATCATGACCGTCATCGCCGCCCTTAGGAGACTGTGGTGCCCTAGACGGTGCATTGTCTTCAGCAGTGTGAGGTGTGGTGTCTGCAGCAATGTGAGGTGCGGTGTCTTGTGTGGCTTGTGGTGCAGGGATGGACAACTTACAATGGGTGGCGTGGATCCACGAAGGTTTACCCTCGCAGAAGACTGCCGTTGGTGTGACCAGTAGCACCTGGAATGGTCCCTTCCACCGTGGCTCCAAAGCAGCCTTGCGGGTGAAGTGCTTTACGAGCACCCAGTCGCCGGCTTGGAAGTCGTGGATGGCGTGGCCTATTGGTTCAGGCAGCGCCTCTCGTACTCGAGCATGGATGCTGCGTGCCACATTGGACAAGCCTATGCAAAATCTCAAAAGCATGTCATCCATTACTGGCAAAGCAAGGGTGGACATGTCCGTTGGTGCTGAAACGGGCAAGCTCATAGGTCGTCCCATTAATATTTCGTGGGGGGAAAGGCCCGTAGTGCGACCCGGGGTGGAACGGATGCTCATCAATGCAAGCGGAAGAGCCTCTGGCCACCTCAAGCCTGTGTCTGCGCAAAGTTTCGCTAGTTTATTCTTTAAAGTCTTATTCGTTCGTTCCACAAGTCCCGAGGACTGTGGGTGGTAAACGCAATGGAAGGATTGTTTAACGCCCAACGCCTTCAGGATGCCCTTAACCACCTGCGCCGTGAAATGGCCCCCTTGATCTGACGAAATTATCTGGGGAATGCCAAATCTGCACATAAAATCCCGCACGAGGCGCTTCACTACTGTCGGAGCATCGGACTTGACGCATGGGTATGCTTCGACCCATTTGGTGAACGTATCTACGATCACCAACACATAGCGAAACGACATACTTGGTTCCAATTCTGTAAAATCGAACTCGATAGTTGCGAACGGCCCACTAGGCGGGGGCCGTCCCCCGTCATGTGCATGTCTCGGTGGCGCCCCTCTATTGTGTTGCTGGCAGACCACACACGATCGGCACACTTCGGATACAATCCGTGACAGTCCTGGCGCTGCCCAAGTGTAGTTTATCTGTCCCATCACCCCCCTCTGGCACACATGACCATTCTGATGAGCCATGCGTGCCAGCCAAGGCAGTAAAGCCTGGGGTGCTATAGGTTTCCCCTCAAGGGTCCATATTTCTCCTGGCCCCCGGCGTGTTGCCCCTCGCTTGAGCCAGTCCTCGTGTTCGGCCGTCGGTGCAGCGTTTTGCAAATTTATGATATCGTCCTTAGTTGGTGTGGTGGGTGGTCCCGCAGTCGGTATGTCAGCGATCTGTGTGGCTGTCTTCTGTGCTCGTGTCACCATCGGCATGTTGCGTTCTATCTGTTGGTTGGCGGCCTTTCCTGCCGCCTCGTCCGCCCTTGCATTGCCCCGGGCAACGTCAGTGTCCGCCCTTTGGTGACCACGACATTTAATTACCGCGATAGCGCGGGGAAGTAAAATGCTTCGGAGGAGCCCTTCTACCAACGCGCCATTCTTTATTACTGAACCGGCAGATGTGAGAAAACCTCTCATCTTCCAGATGGCCCCTTTATCGTGGACTACGCCGTGAGCGTAGGCCGAATCTGTGTAAATGTTGACGGCAAGGCCTTCCGCCAAGCTGCACGCTCTGGTCAAGGCGCACAGCTCCGCCTGCTGTGCGGAAAATGTAGGTGGAAGACGCCCGCTTTCTACCGTGTCGCTATCCGAGCACACGGCGTACCCGGACAACAGGGACCCGTCCCATGCGCGCCTAGCTGATCCATCGACATAATATGTACAGTCGGGGTATTCTAAGGGATTGTCCTTTAAATCCGATCGCACCGTGGAGACTAGCTGCACAACGTCGGCGCACACATGGGGTTCGCCCTCCTCAGGAGTGGGCAACAGTGAGGCTGGGTTGAGTGTCGTGCAACGTTCGATCGTGATGTTGGCTGCAGTGATCAGTGCGGATTCATATTGCATTAATCGAGTGTTAGACAAATGCTGTGTGCTTCGCTGTAACAGCAGCGAAGTGACGCAATGCGGTACCCGTAGCGTTACTGGGTGTCCCATAACGATGTCCGCTGTTCTTTCTACTGCGTACCTGGCCGCTGCCACAGCTTGAAGGCACACCGGAAACCCTCGTTCGACCGGGTCTAACTTTTTACTAAAGTAGGCCACCGGCCGCTCCTTATCCCCATGGGTCTGTGTCAAAACTGACTGGGCGAAACCCCCCACGGCGTGAGTGTAAAGGGTAAAAGGTTTCGCATAATCCGGGAGTCCTAATGACGGTGCCGTGACCAACGCCTGTTTCAGCCCGTCAAAACATCGCCTCAATTCATCCGTCCATATCAATAGGTCCGGGGCATTTGATTTGGTCGCCTCGTACAGTGGCTTAGCCAGCAGCGCAAAATCAAGTATCCAAGTGCGGCAGTATCCCGTCATACCTAGGAAGCGCAGCATTTGTCGTTGCCAGCGAGGGCGAGGCAGCTCCATGATAGCGGTCACCCGTCCAGCATCCAATTCTCGTTTTCCGTGCGAAATGGCGTGTCCCAAGTAAGTTACAACCTTCCGCACAAATTGAAGTTTAGGTCTGCCTACTTTGTGGCCTTTGGCCGCCAAGGCCTTTAATAGGGCCATGGAATCCATTTCGCACGCCTCCTTTGAAGGGGAGCAAATCAGCAAATCGTCAACGTATTGCAACAACACTGACCCTCCCTTCAATTCCACATCCGCCAGGTCGCGGTGCAGCGCCCGGGAAAACAAAGTGGGGCTATCTGAAAACCCCTGAGGTAGTACTGTCCAAGTATACTGGCGCCCCCTATGGGTGAAAGCGAACAAGTATTGTGACTCAGCCGCGATGGGCACAGAGAAAAACGCAGAACAAAGGTCGATAACTGTGAAATATGTTGCGTCCGGCGGGATGGACATCATAAGGGTTTCTCCATTTGGAACTAATGGGTGTATGCCCTGTATCACCTTGTTCACTTCCCTTAAATCCTGTACAAACCTCCATTTGTCCTTCGACGGCTTCTTTACTGGCAAAATTGGTGTGTTGCATGGGCTGTTAGTTTCCACGATAATTTTCTGTTCCACTAGGGATTGAATTACTGGTGCTATGCCCACGTCGGCCTCAGGTCGTAGCTTATACTGTTTTACGTTTGGCAAGCGCATCCCCGGCTGCACTGCTATCACTAGAGGTTTGGCGTCTCGCATCCGTCCAACCTCACCGTCGCTCTTAGGCCATAAATTGTCTGGCACCTCCGCTAGGAGGTAATCTGACTCACCCGGGTCCGTTAGCACTGCCCTCATGGCATAGGTGCCCTTGGGGGGCAACTCTGCTACTTCGAACACTCCATCCCTCCGTTGTGTCTTGAAGTCAATTGAGAACCCTTCACCATTTTGGAGCCGTTTCAAAGTCCAGCGGCCCTTCTTACACCGATAACCTTGTAGGGGAACTTCTCGTAACCGCCCTACCATCCAACCTACACTTTCCGGCGGCCACCCCTTGGCAGTGGTGAGGGTAACATGGGCGGCCGCTCCTTCGGGGTATTGGGTCAACGCACGCTGACTCGAGGTTAGGACTGCCTCAATTCCTATCCCCTCACGGCCGATCCATATCCGTGATAAGTGTAAAGGCATGCGCTCGCCCAGCTTTTCCTTAACCTTCTCTCGATAATTCTCGTCCTCGCCCGTTGCATCATAGTACGCAGTGCAATGGGGTGGATTATCCTTTAAGTTTTTTATCGAAATTTGGTGCAGTTGTAGCCAATCTCGCAGAACTGAACTGTCCAAACACACATTATCTATGATATGCGTCCAAGTAGCCAGAGCCCCTTCATCCATGCGCCACCAATACACGGTGGGGCCGGGCCGAGACAATGCCGTCATTACCAAGTCGCGTTTAGATTTAGCGACGTCTACAAAAACTCCCTCCTCTGTACATGAGATTTGACAGCCCAATCGGCACAACAAGTCCCGTCCCAACAAATTTGTCGGGGCGGTAGTGGTCATCAAGAAAGCATGTTTAGCCTCCAGCGGGCCGCATGTTACTCGCACTTCCTCCGAAATAGGAAGCGCTTGGGGTAAACCCGAAACACCCAGTATTTGAACGTTCCTTGCCGTAGGGCGCAAAGAGGGCAATTGCCCCCTGTTAATTGTGCTGCGAGTCACGCCTGTATCGACGAGAAATTCTAATTGTCTTCCCCCCACGTCCATCATCAAGGTCGGTTCCTCTGCCGGTGTCATGGTCAAGAGAGGACACTCCTTGGGCGACCCGCCAGCGTCCCGTCAATAGGCCCCTCTATTGTATTGGGGCGGAAACCCCTTACGAGCAGCACTTGGGCAATTACTTCTCCAGTGTCCCAGTTGCTTGCAATAAAAGCACGGTTCCTGCGGAACCGGTGGTGCGGAGGGCATAGGTCGTCCCCCTACAGCTCCCCTTCCGCCCATCCGGCGTTCTGGCGGTCCCCAGTGTGACTGGTTTACTGGTTGCCATTGCGGCGGGTCCCGAGGCGGGGCCCAGTTCCCCCTAGGTCCATTCTGCATCCCACTATTGGGGGGTGGTCCAGGGGTTTGGAGAAGGGGTCTTGGTGGGTACCAATTTTGGGGAGGGGGCCCTTGCGCAGTCCAAGTTTGAGGGTTTTTAGGAGGAGGGGGAAGAGGGGGTGGTATTGTCCATTGTTGTTTTATCTCGTCCATATTAATTAGTCCAAAGTCTTCCTCAGTACACCCGTCGCAGTTTTCATTTTCGTGGTGGATCCACTCTCCATTGGGGAATTGGCCCCTATAGAAAGGAGGCCAACAACTCCTCCTATGTTCCTCGAAACCTCGGACAGGCCCCCACTTCTGGCACTGTTCGCGTATGTAGTTCTGACTCTGATCCCCCTTTTTATTTTGATTAAATTGAGCCCGTTTCTCCTGAACATACATTTGCAATATTTCCTCCTTAATATCCTTCTTCTCCTCTAAGGAAGAGCCCGGGCATTGTTCCAGTTTGTCGCATAACTCGTTGGTTGTCATTCCTTTCCAGCCGAAAAGGACTAACTGTACCTGTTTCTTTAATGCTGGCCGAAGCCCCTCTATTAAATATTGGTTTACCAATGGGTTGGGTAGTTCGGCCAACAGCATCGGGCCCAGTTCTCCCCAACGCGCGATGGCTCTTTCCAACCTTTCCCGGTAATCCCCAATTGATTCTCCTGCCTTTTGTTTTATGGCCCCAATTTTTCCCCAATCCGGACCTCCTGCTGGCAACAGCGCCTGCTCAATAGCCTCTAGCAGCCGGACCTTTAGATCATCCCATTGTGCTACTGTTATCTGGTTTGCACCCATCGCCCTTGGGTCTATCATCGGCCACTGTGCTCTTTGCTTAGCCTTATCCCATACCTTGGGTGGGAGCACAGAAGTGCCCATATGGGTTATATCTCGAAAATCACAATCGCCATGCTCGCATGTGATCCAATTCGCTATAGTCGGAGCTATCTGTCTTGGGTCCTCGATAAGCAAATGTTGGATCCTTTCCCGCATTACTGTTAGAGCGGATTCTTTCCATGGTACCCTTTCTCGAACCCCATGACCTTGAGCATCAACTCCGATAACTTGTAAGGGGCACAATTTTCCTCCCTCTGTTAATCCAGAACTTTTCTTCAGTGGGGGGTATAAACTAGACATTCCGGTGGTTCGGGGGGTCTCGTTCCCATTACAACCTACCAGCGAGAGGTATAACCCATCCTGTCCTATCGGTGGCGGGAACCCTGCGATGTCGGTCCCGTCATCTATCCCGTTAGCCCCGAGGTGTGCAAACGGTCTTCCCTGGCTCGGGTGGTTCTGGGGTATCTGGGGCGCGATGGTAGCGGGGTTATAGGGAGGTGGTGGCGGGGGCGCAGAAAGGATAGGTGGTGCCTGAAACCCCGGGACAGGGCTTAGGTCTGGGGCTGGGGAGGGTGGATTGGTCACTACCTCCCCTCCCGCGGGGTCTGGGTTTTCAACGAGCGACATCAGTCGCGCGTTGGCCTGCTTTTCTATTTCCTTAAGCGCTTCATCCTGCACTTTATTCGCCTGTTTCCTCAGACCCTTGAGTTTTGTTACCTCACCAGCCAAGCTGGCCTGTTTCGACTTTGCGTGTCGCTTCATCGCTTCTTCCTTCCACCAGCCAAAGACTTTCCAATAGTCAGGCGGGAAGTGTTTCGTGGCCTGTTCAAACTTTTCTAATGTCTCATACAACACGTCCAATTTTTCCAGCGCAAAAGACCCTCCTTCGGGCCATGGTTCTCCTAAATCCTTCGTCAGCGCAACCCATGACTTCCCTGGTCTCACAGCATCATAGCCATACCTCCGAAACATGAAAAATGCTGGGGTATTTCTAAGCGGTTCACCTGCGTTTACTGTCTTATTACCCATACTGTTACCCATCCTAGGAAAATTTAGTTTACCGACGTAGCCTTGTACTCGTGAGGATCTCCCGCCTCGCGGCACAGCTACACTACCTAACTCTCCTTGTACTCGTGAGGATCGTCCGCCTCGCGGTACAGCTGTCTACCTAACTCGCGGCCTTGTACTCGTGAGGATCGTCCGCCTCGCGGTACAGCTGCACTACCTAACTCTCCTGAGAGGCTCGTCCGCCTACACAGCCGTCTAACCTAACCTTACTGTACTCTCCTGGCGTCCTACGCCCTTATAATACTTCTAAACTTACTTAATAGTCCGACGTCTCCCGGGTAGGCCTTGGATCGGGACGCCGCCCTTATCCTTACCCTCACAACCCAGAGATCTATTACCCCTTAACCTCAGGCGCCCAACGTGGGGCACTTTCCCTTACGTAACGTTACCCTGACGAGTCCATAAACAATCAGCTGCTCCAGGACCCAAGCGGTCCGTATTTAAATTTAGGTTCGTGGAACAGGTATGAGCAGGGAACGGAACAAACGGCAACCGAGCAAGAGAGTGGGTTTACAATTTGGACTGATCCCCAGGCAAAAAGGAAAAAATAAAAGAAAACCACAGTCTCACCTGACCCGGATCAATTGCCAGCTGGTCTCACCACTCACTTGCCTGGGACCGCGTCGTGGACTGCCCAGACTGATCCCACCGCTGCCACCAGTTGTTGGATTCAGACTTAGAACTTGGGACTCAGAAGACTCAGAGGAAAGGAGCAACGGATATATTTATTAGAACTCGATTACACAAGCTTGAGGACAGCAAGAA